>NC_037671.1:162563116-162587906 GCF_003255815.1 Theropithecus gelada
TTTTTTTTTTTTTTTTTTTTTTTTTTTTTTTTTTTTTTGGTTCCATATGAATTTTAAAACTCTTTTTTTCTAACTGTGAAGAATAATGGTGGTATTTTGATGGGGATTGCATTGAATTTGTAGATTGATTTTGGCACTATGGTCATTTTCACAACATTGATTCTACTCATCCATGAGTGTGGGATGTGTTTCCATTTGCTGATGTTGTCTATGATTTCTTTCAGCAGTGTTTTGTAGTATTCCTTGTAGAGGTCTTTCAACTCCTTTGTTAGGTATATTCATGAGTATTTATTTTTGGCAGTTATTGTAAAAGGGGTTGAGTTTTTTATTTGATTCCCCACTTGGTAGCTATTGGTGTATAGAAGAGCTACTGATTTGTGTACATTAATCTTTTATCTGGAAACTTTGATGAATTATTTTATCAGTTCTGGGAGCTCTCTGGAGGAGTCCTTAGGGTTTTCAAGGTAAATGATCATATCATCAGCAAACAAAGACAGTTTGACTTCCTTTTTACCATTTGGATGCCCTTTATTTCTTTCTCTTGTCTGATTGTTCTGGCTGGGACTTCCAGTACTATGTTGAAGAAGAGTAGTGAGAGTGAGCATCCTTTTCTTGTTCCAGATCTCAGAGAAGATGCTTTCAACTTTTCCCCATTCAGTATTATGTTGGCTGTGGGTTTGTCATAGATGGCTTTTATTACATTAAGATATGTCCCATGTATGCCGATTTTGTTGAGGGTTTTAATCATAAAGGGAGGCTGGATTTTGTTGAATGCTTTCTCTGCACCTACTGAGATGATCATGTGATTTTTGTTTTGAATTCTGTTTATGTGGTGTATCACATTTATTGACCTGTGTGTGTTAAACCATCCCTGAATCCTTCGTATGAAACCCACTTGATCATGGTGGATTATCTTTTTGATACGTTGTTGGATTCTGTTAGCTAGTATTTTGTTAAGGATTTTCACATCTATTTCTATTTTAGCATCTATTTTAACATCTATTAGCATCTATGTTCATCAAGGATATCAGTCTGTAGTTTTCTTTTTTGTTTGTGTCCTTTCCTGGTTTTGGTATTAGGGTGACATGGGTTCATAGAATTAATTGAGGGGAGTTCCTTCTTTCTCTGTCTTGTGGAATCATTTCAAAAGGATTAGTACTTGTTATTTGAATGTCTGGAATGTCTGGTAGAATTCTGCAATGAATCTTTCTGGTCGTGGACTTTTTATTGTTGGTGATTTTTTAATTACCATTGCAATCTCACTGCTTATTATTGGTCTGTTCAGGATATCTAATGCTTCCTGACTTAAGCTAAGGGATTGTATTTTCCCAGGAATTTATGCATCTCTTTTAGGTTTTCTAGCTTATGTGCATAAAGGTGTTCATAGTAGCCTTGAATTATCTTTTGTATTTCAGTGGTGTCAGTTGTAATATCTCCTGTTTCATTTCTTAGTGAAGTTATTTGGATTTTCTCTCTTCTTTTCTTGGTTAATCTTGCTCATGGTCTATCAATATTACATATCTTTTCAAAGAGCCAGTTTTTGTTTCATTTATCTTTTATATATTTTTGTTTGTTTGTTTCTATTTCATTTAGTTTTGCTCTGATCTTGGTTACTTCCTTTTTTATACTGGGTTTGGATTTGGTTTGTTCTTGTTTCTGTAGTTCCTTGAGGTGTGACCTTAGATTGTCTGTTTGTGCTCTTTCTTACTCTTTGATGTAGGTGTTTATGGCTATGAATGTTCCTCTTAGCACCGCCTTAGCTGTATCCCAGAGTTTTGATAGGTTGTGTCATTATTGTCATTCAGTTAAAAGAATTTTTTAATTTCCATCTTGATTTCATTTTTGACCCAATGTTCATTCAGGAGCAGGTTATTCAATTTCCAGGTATTTACATGGTTTTGAAAGTTCCTTTTGGAGTTGACTTCTAGTCTTATTCCACTGTGGTCTGAGAGAGTGTTTGATATAATTTCAATTTTTTAAAATTTATTGAGGCTCATTTTATGGCCTGTCATATGGTCTATCTTGGAGAAAATTCCATGCACTGTTGAATACAATGTGTATTCTGTGGTTGTTGGATGAAATGTTCTGTATACATCTGCTAAGCCCATTTGTTCCGAGGTATAGTTGAAATCCAGTGTTTCTTTGTTGATTTTCTGTCTTAATGAGTTGTCTAGTGCTGTCAGTGGAGTATTGAAGTCCCCAGTGTTACTTTGTTACTGTCTATCTCATTTCTTAAGTCTATTAGTAATTGTTTTATGAATTCAGGATCTCCAGTGTTAGGTGCATATATGTTGAGGATTGTGATAGTTTCCTGTTGGACAATGACTTTTACCACTTTATAATGCCCCTCTTTTTCTCTTTTAACCATTGTTGCCTTAAAGTTTTTATTGTCTGATATCAGAATAGATACCCCTGCTCACTTTTGCACGAAATGCCTTTTCCCACCCCTTTACTTTAAGTTTATGTGAGTACTTATGTGTTAGGTGAGTCTCCTGAAGGAAGCAGATAGTTGGTTGGTGAGTTCTCATTCATTCTGCGGTTCTGTATCTTTTAAGTGGAGCATTTAAGCCACTTGCATTCAATGTTAGTATTGAAATGTGAGGTACCATTACATTCATCATGCTCTTTGTTGCCTGTGTACTTTGTTGTTTTTTAGTTTTGCTTTTTAACTTGTGTTTTTGTTTTATAGGTTCTGTGCAATTTATACTTTAAAATGGTTCTGTTTTGATGTGTTTCCAGGATTTGTTTCGATATTTAGAGCTCCTTTTAGCAGTTCTTGTACTGGTGGCTTGGTAATGGTGAATTCTCTAAGAATTTGTTTGTCTGAAAAAGACTGTATCTTTCCTTCATATATAATGCTTAGTTTCACTAGATACAAAATTCTTGGCTGATAATTGTTTTGTTTGAGGAGGCTGAAGATAGGGTCCCAATCCCTTCTAGCTTGTAGAGTTTCTGCTGAGAAATATGCTGTTAATCTGATAGGTTTTCCTTTATAGGTTACCTAGTGCTTCTGTTTCATAGCTCCTAAGATTCTTTCCTTCGTCTTAACTTTGGATAACCTGATGAAAATGTGCCTAGGTGAAGATCTTTTTGTGATGAATTTCCCAGGTGTTTGTTGTGCTTCCTGTATTTACAGGTCTAGGTCTCTAGCAAGGCTGGGGAAGTTTTCCTCAATTATTCCCCCAAATATGTTTTCCAAGCTTTTAGCACTGTGTTCTTCCTCAGGAACACTGATTATTCTTATGTTTGGTCATTTAACATAATGCCAGACTTCTTAGAGGCTTTGTTCATATTTTCTTATTCTTTTTTCTTTCTCTTTGTTGGGTTGGGTTAATTTGAAGACCTTGTCTTCAAGCTTTGAAATTCTTTCTTTCTACTTGTTCAATTCTACTGCTGAGACTTTCCAGAGCATTTTGCATTTCTAAAAGTGTATCCAAAGTTTCCTGAAGTTTTCATTGTTTTTTTATTTAAGCTATCTATTTCCTTGAATATTTCTCCCTTCACTTCTTGTATCATTTTTTGTATTTCCTTGCACTGGACTTTGCCTTTCTCTGGTCTCTTCCTGAGTAGCTTAATAACTAGCCTCCTGGGTTCTTTTTCAGGTAAATCAGGGATTTCTTCTTTGTTCGGATCCATTGTTGGTGAATTAGTGTGATTTCTGGGGGGTGTTGACAAGCCTTGTTTTCTCATATTACCAGGGTTGGTTTTCTGGTTCCTTCTTGTTTGGGTAGGCTCTGTCAGAGGGAAGGTCTAGGGCTGAAGGCTGTTGTTCAGATTTTTTTGTCCCACAGGGTGCTCCCTTGATGTAGTACTCTCCCACTTTTTCTGTGGATGTGGCTTCCTGTGAACTGAACTGCAATGATTGTTGTCTGTCTTCTGGGTCTAACCACTCAGGGAGTCTACCCAGCTCTAAGCTGGTACTGAGGGTTGTCTGCACAGAGTCCTGTGATGTGAACTGTATGTGGGTCTCTCAGCCATATCCATGCCTGTTCTGGTAGAGGTGGTGAAAGGTGCAATGGACTCCATAAGGGTCCTTATGAACTCAATTTTCTGAGCTATACATGTGCAAATAAACTTCATTGAAGACCAATGCTTTATGATAATTACATTAAAAGGCATCTTTTTATTCTACCTGTTTACTCCTATACTAGTTTAACCATGAATCAAAAAAAAAAAAAAAAAAAAAGGGAGCATATATAATAAATAATGTATTTGGCTAGAGCATGGAGTAAGTGAAAACTAATGGTGGAAAGTTAGGTTGGGATCATCATATTGTGGATGGAAAAATGATTTAGTGGAGAAGTTTATAAATTTGGCAGGCAATAAAAGGATTTTCAAATTAGACTCTTATAAAATTATAATACTAAGTCACGATTATGGTACAAAATTCAAATTGTACATTCTTATCAATCCTTCCAAAAGTTTTCTATGCAATCACGGTTTTTTGAACAGAGGCTTGGGGTGTTCAGAATTGGTATCTCAGGAAGGTTGCTTTAGAGATTATATGAAGGCTGAATTCCAATGGAAAAGAAAGGATGGCAATTAAAGTCAGAGATCTTGCAGTACAATCATTGACAGGACTTGGTGACTGATAAGTGGGAAGTGCCAGAGAGATGATCAGAGTCAGGATGTAAGTCTACGTGAGTGGGAGGAGGATGTTGTCATTGGCTGAAATATGGAACCCAGGAAGAGGGAAGTTTGTAGATTTGTTTTGGAGTTGTGGTGAGTTTGGGGTTACTGGCATTTGGAAATATACACAAGGCCAACATGGAGCTCAGAAAGAGGCTAATGATAGAGGTGCAGGTTTGTAGTTCATTCACTTGGAGATCACAGTTGAAGTATCTGGGATAGGTGAGGTAACTGAGTTGCATAGTGTTAGAATAGACAAGTTCCCAGAAAACAATTAAGACATTGAGTGGAAGAAGAGGAGTCAGTGAAAGTGACAGGAATGATCAGAAGTGTGAGAGAAGAACCATGTCATTGTATTGTCTCAGAAACCAGTAACAGAAAATTTCAAGGAAGGTTTATCAAACAGCACAGAAATGGCAAGGCCACCGGGTTTGGTAACAAAGGAGTCACTGGGAAACACTGAACAATTTCAGTGGAGCATTGAGCTAGAAACCAGATGGGCTGGAAAGAGCATTACAAGTGCAGATTTCAAGGGGGTTTGAATAGAAGATAGATAGATTTATTTATTCATTCACTTATTCACTCATGCATTTATTTATCCAACAGGTAAATTGAATAAATAAAGTCTCTGCATAAGGCAATTTGCTAGACATTGGGGATAGGTGCCAGCCCTCATGGAACTTACATTCTAGTGGGGACAAAAAATGAGTTAACAGAAAATTAAGGAATTATGTTGTGATAACTACAATTAAGAAAGTAATTATGTAAATGAGCAAGCAGGCACAGGGATAGAGGTGGAGGGGGAAATTTCTGTAGACAGGATGATCAAGGAAAAGTTAGGAAAGGAGATTTATTTTACCTTAATAGGAAAGAAAGAGCCTATTTGTAGGCAAGAAAGAAAAGACAAAGTAGAAGAAGAAACAAAAGCTGGAAGACAGGCGCAATACTTACGGAGTGAAGCACAGGAGAAATGGGAGCCTGCTGGATCCTGGCCACGGGGGTTGCAGTGGACCTTGGAGAGGTTCATGGACATTTCTTCCTTGAAACAAGATTGAAGAAAGAGAGGAGGCATACAGACCTTCCTCTGGAAAAGAAGTGGAGGAAAGAGATAGAAGGGTCCCACATGAGGAGGAGTTCATCTCAGTAAGGTAGACCATGAGATCATTCACCAAGCCAGAGATTGTCCTTTGGTCTGGTGACATCTTTGAGTGACTGCTGCAGGCCAGGAGCTGTGCTAGGCACCAAGCGTGCAAAGTCAAGTAACACAGAAACCCATTTTCAAAGAGTACATAATGGCTTTAAAGAAGAGAGACTTGAAAACAAATTCTTACAACTAAGTACAATAAGTGCTCTAATAGAAATATCCACTGGGTGGACTGGAGTACAGAGGAAGGAGTGATCAGGACTACCTAAGGAGGAGGGAGAGAAGGTGGCTCAGAAGAGGTTTCTTGTAACTTGTGTACTGGATTGCAAAGATTTCAAGTATGTAAAGAGTAACCTGGGTGGGAACACTCTGGCCAGAGGGAGCACCATGTCCAGAGGCAGCCAGTAGCACAGTGAGTTAGAGGAAGGGCAAGTTTAAACCGCTAGTGTGTAAGGTTCAAGGAGAGAATGGGGTAGGAGAAGGAGGTGGCATGCCTGGGCAAAAAAAAAAAAAAAATGGAGAGGTGAGTGAGGGCCAGGCTACTGTTTTCTGTATAAGGAGGCTGGATTTTCCTCCTACAGGAATGGAAGTCATTGATGAGTTTAAAACAAAGATTTCGCATCTGAGGCCATGTGGAGGAAGAATTGGAAGAATTCCTGATGAGAAGCAAGAAAAGCAATGACAGTTTGAGTTTGGGAAACAACTATTGGATAGAGAAAAGGAAACTGAAAAGAGAGGGCCTTAATAGATACAATTAATGAGATTCGGCTTCCATCTGAATATAAGGATGAGGAAGGAGGAGTCCAGAGAACTACCAGGTTCCTGGCATGGGGAAATCAAGGATGGAGTGCCCATCCCTGAGATAGAAAACAAATGTAGAGGGGGAACCGGGTGGGGAGTTAGGATAAAAAAGTTTGAAATCTAAAAGTGGTTAAGAGGAATGAAATAAACAATCAATCATAAGTGGTTATCAAATGGTAGGAGGGTCAAGTTGAAGTTAGCCACATGAATCAGTAGTAACATCACCAGGCGGTGACCTAAGCTTCCCAGAAGAGCTTAGGAGTGAAGCTGAGAAAACAGGTTCATCTTTCCTCTAGAGCAAAGTGTGGGAATGTGAGAGTGGTAGAAGGTCAAGCAAAAAGAGAACTATCAGGCACCAATGACGGTGCAGTTCAATGTGACTAATCTTGAGCTCTGTGCCAGGATAGATGAGGGGCTGGAGGAAAGCGTAGTAAAGAGTTCCAGGACAGTGAAGGGAACAGGTGTTTCTGAGGTCAAACAGAAGCTCAGTGGGAGACATAGGGATAAGTGGCTATGGTCAGGGTAGAGAATTTCAACAGGTAGGATGCCAGAGGGAGAGCACTTTCAGTTGACTTTGAGTTCTAAGATGTGGCTGTGCTCCAAGGGGGCTACTTGCACTGATATGGCTCGGGTAGTGTCTGAAGTTAGATTTGAGAATTTGATCAGAGAGGACAGTAAGCATGGATGAGGAAGTCACTGTGACTCATGCGGGGGAGGGTAGAGGGCACCCTCTGAGGAAGATGGAGATGCATCCTGAAAGCCCTTCCTGCGGTCTATGAGGATGGGTGCCATCTGCCTCCTGCCAGCCTCTCTTCCTGCGGCCCTGGCCCAGCCTCCCCACTCCAGCCCAGCGGGCCTTCTTTCAGTTCCTTGAATGCCCTGGACTTTGTTTCACCCCAGGGCCCTCACAAATGCAATTTCCTCTTCTCAGAATTTCTAACACCCTTCGGCTTCTGCTCTACCTTCTTCCACTCCAATCAGATCTCATTTTGAATATCACTTCCCCAAGAAGACTTTCCCCAAATCCTCGGGCCTTAAGTCTGTGTTAGAACCCTCTGTCAAACTTCCCCCTATTACCTAGTACTTCTTAGCATTTGCCACAATTGTAACTCAGTATTTTGTAATGATTTGCTTATGGCCAATCTCAGTGGATAAGCTTTTTGAGGGCAGACACCCTGCCTGCCTTGTCTATCAATACAACTCAGTACCTAATAGAGGACCCACTGACGCATTTTTCCCTACCCTTGGTCTGTGAGGATTACAAGTGGCACAATGCAATGTATGCAGTATTTTGATATAAAATATTGAACTAATATTCCAGAAATACATTTAAAATATTAAATTTATTTTGATATTTAAAATGAATTTAAAATATTAGATTAAATGTGTAAGTAAATGTGAAAGTAAATGGTTCGCTGGACGGTGAAACAGTTAATCTCCCAAATTAAGACTCTACAGCATATAAATTTATAGGCTGCTGCTATATATTTTTCTGTGTGGGTGAACTCAGAAAGAGAACTATCAGGCACCAATGACGGTGTAGCTCAATGTGACTGAGCTTGAGCTCTGTGCCAGGATAGATGAGGAGCTGGAGGAAAGCCTAGTAAAGAGTTCCAGGACAGTGAGGGAAACAGAAGGTGTTTCTGAGGTCAAACAGAAGTTCAGTGGGAGACATAGTCTCTCCCAGAGTACCTCGCTGCCAGATCAATCTTCTTTAAACACCATTTTTATCACAGGACTCATGCTTAAAATTTTCAGAGGCTCCATTTCCCTTCCCTACCACAACTGAAGTCCTTCCACAGACTTGCAGTGGCCTCTAGAATGCGTCTGGGCCCCGGCTCGCTTCTGCTCATGGAAGCCTAGTTCTTTCATGCTTCCACTAACCTGTCGGCCTCATTTTCCCACCTCCATGACTTGGCCCACATTGCCTCCCTTTCTTGGAAGGCCCTCACCTTTCTCCAGAACACATTGGGCATTGTCCCTGTCATTTAAGACCGGCCTCAACTATCAGTTTCTCCATGGAGCTTCAGCCTCTGGCCCTTTCTTGTCTATTGTTTTAGGCTCCTTTGAATTCCTATAGCCCCAGAGAACCACAACATAGCTCTCAATGTATACTGTCCTGGGTTGTTCAGTATAGATTCTTGGGAGTTATACATGTCTCATAGTAGATAATAAATTCCTCATCAAACCAAGGGGAACCTAAATAACATAGTTCACACTTGTCTTCCCCAGACTATGATGCTGGTCAGGTTATCTGTTTACTGAATATCCAAACACCTTGAGAAATCATTTTGCCTTAAGGATTTCTTTTCAAATTCAATAGATTTTATCTCTATTTATTTATTTTATTTTAATTAATTTACTTTTTTTGAGACAGAGTCTCGCTCTTTCTCCCAGGCTGCAGTGCAGTGGCACGATCTCGGCTCACTGCAACCTCTGCCTCCCAGGTTCAAGCAATTCTCCTGCCTCAGCTTCCCCAGTAGCTAGGATTATAGGCGCCCACCACCATGCCTGGCTAATTTTTATATTTTTAGTAGAGATGGGGTTTTGCCACGTTGGACAGGCTGGTCTCGAACTCCCGGCCCCAAGTGATCCACCCGCCTCTGCCTCCCCAAATGCTGGGATTACAGATGTGAGCCACCAGGCCTGGCTGAAATTTAACGTATTTTGGAAAATATATTTTAGCATTGCTTTTCTTGTTTTTCCCCTAGTCTCCTGTGAGTATATAGTTAACGGGATGTGTTTGGATGAATTACAAACAATCCCTTTCTAGAATATAAAATCAACATTTACTGCCATAAGGATCTGTCCCAAGTCAGTTATTTAAGGTCGTATGATATTTACAAGTGAGGCTGGACTGGGGATAGGAATTCCTGGTATTCTGTGTATTTTTATAATTGCAGTGACTCTCATAACATATGAAGACATTATTACAAAGTATGTTTAAGGCAATTCAGGACTTTTTTTGTGTGACTCTTATTTAAATAACTATTTCCAGTGATTTTCTTGGCTGTGTATCCCACAGAAATTAAGCAAGCTCAGTCTTTGAATCGCTGAAGGCACATTTCTTATAAAACGAAAACAGTTTTCATTAAAAAAAAACCTCACCTCTACGTACTAAATCCGTAAAAACGAAAACAGAAAGAAAATCTACATAACAAATGCCAGTTAGTTATGTATGTGTGGTTAAGGGCTCACTATCATTATATTCATAAAATTATTAATTATGTGCAGGGCTAGAATCCAAGACATATCTATAACTACTTAGGAATTAATATAGAGGTTCATAGTCACTAATCAGCTGAAAAAAAGTCCTTGGAAAATTTAGAGAATGTAAGATTATTTTGCTTAACCAAGAGACATGACACTGGATGGTGGTCAAAGCTTATGAACACAGTTTGTATATGAAGATCGGCAGTTCATGTATCATTCTTTATCCTTTGAGAAAAGGTAACATAACATTTCTAGGTTCAGTGTCCCTTTTGCAAGTAAAACAACAACAACAAAAAAAAAACGTGGTGGAGGCAATTCTGGAATATCCAGGAAATCTGATCTCACAAATGAGGAAGCTCCCAAATATGGGCATAGAGTGAGACCAATTTTCCAGTGCAAATCCTCTGAGGCATATGCAGTTGGGAATACCCTTATTGAAAATTCCTTTTCCAAATCCAGTTTTAGAAGATCTGTTTAATTACTAGATAAAACAGAAAAAAAATTCTAAAACTCTTTTAGATTACTGATGGGAAAAAACAACAGTCATGATGTGGGGAATCACCCAAAGTTTTCTATAGACTCATAGGATCCAAGTAATTAGAGGCACTAATTTCAGGAGCCCTGGTTCAAGTGACATTTCCTTCTGATCCATAACGGGCACCTTTCTGTTTCATATTGTCTGTGCATAGTTCACATATGAGGCCAGGGTCATCACCCACACAGAAAAAAAGACAAAAATATGTGTGCCACCCCGACCCGCTTCTGAAAATGAATCTACATCAAAATGCAGGATACAGTCTGAACTTGTACAGTATGCTGTGTGAGTAGACCAGAGCTCCAGCTTGAGAGGTTAGTAAATGTGAAATACAAAGGCAAAATCTGTTATTTCCATTTGCACATGAATCATATTTGCTATCTGTCATAACCTAGTGACATAAAAGTATTGCAAATCCCCAGAGCCCCATTTGCTCCCTGGAAGGAAACCCCTGATCCCCCCGTCCCCAAGTCTGGCCAAGCTAATTTTATCCAGAGGACTAGAGAGCCTGGGGTAAAGACTCTCAGCCTGGAGACTAAGAACAAGGATGCAGCAGCCAGATTGTGCTGCCACTTAAAGAAAGCATGACTTTGGGTGTGTTACTTACCCTCTCTTGGCCTCAGTTGCCTCATCTATTAAATGGGTTTAATAATAGTGCTTACTTTACAAAGTGATCATGGGAGTAAACTAGACCTACATATTTTCTACTTAGAAAACACTAGACCATTGCCAAGCAGAGGATATTAATAAATGTTATATAACTGTCAGCTATATTCATTGTTCTGATTACTTTAATGCCAACCGTGTCCTTGTGTCTTGCCAACAGTCCTCCTGAGGGTTTCTGCTGCCTGCCCTATAAAGGCATCTTCATAAGAACTCTGTGCTGACCTCACCTGCACTTTATAGAACTGAACTTAGTTCTGAATTCCTCAAAGAATTTTCCTTAAAATTGTATGATTGTTGACAACTGCAGCGTAGCGATCAGCAAATTCTCTCTCAGGTCATCTTTGAGTGGGTTGACTCTGAGGTCCAGCCAGGTTCTGAGGGACTCTTGTCCTCACAGCCTGTTTCAGTCAGTGATGCTAAGATTGTAGGTCTAACCTTGCAATTCATCTCTGTCAGGCATCACAAACACTTTCCCTGCATTAACTAATTTCTTTTTCTTGTCACAATCACCCTGTTTTTAGCCTCACTTTGGACATGAGGAAATTAAGGTACTAAGACATTAAAAACTTTGCCGTGTCATCCTGCTGGAAGTGACAAAGGCTGTCACAGGCAAATCTGACCCCACATTCTAGATGAGGTGCTCCCTCATCGTAGTCACCTGCCTGCCACCTGTTATAGTTGGTGGTGACTTCACAAAATCTCAGAACCTGGGCTATCCTCTTTGGGAAGCTCTTCAACCCTTTGGGATCAAGGCCACTGAATTTTCTAGACTGGGATCAGGGAACTATAGCCCATGAATTAACTTTTCTACATTTTCAATGGTTGAAAAAACTTAAAAAATACTTTGTGCCATATGAAAATTATGTGAAACTCAATTTCCAGTGTCCACAAATAAAGTTCTCTTGGAACACAGCCACACTCATTTATCCATGTATTATCTATGACTGCCTTCAAACTTCAATGGCAGAGTTGAAGAAATGTGACAGAGATCATATGGCCCACAAAGCTGGAAATATTTACTATCTGGCCAACCCTGCTGTAGATTCTTGCTACCCCACATGTGGTGCAGATACCACCACCAGCAGCTGCAGCTGGGACTTTACAAGCAAAGTAGTACCTCTAAAGATTACTGGGAGGAATAGAGATATTGACTATACTGAACTCATCACAGTACCAGCCACAGAGCAAGCAAATAAATGGAAACTAAATGGTAGCTCATAAAATTGTGAACCCTGGACATTTGGGACACGTGACTTCCTTAGTAAGAAGTTCCATGGAAAGTGAGGAAACTGGAGAAACATTTTCATTATATTTGATCAAAAGTGAAGACCAATAATGTGTAAAGCTGTCATCGAATAAGTAAGGAGCTTCCTGCCTACTCCTCATCCTCCTAATTTCCCCCAACTATGCCCTGCACCCAGCCACTGCACATGCCACCTGCAGCTTCAGCCCCACCCGAGGCTCTGCAATAACCATGTCCTTAGTCATTGCTCAGGTGAGTTGGCATCATGTCAACCCCACTCAGAGACCTGCTTTCACCACATGCCCTACATTCTGAAACTGGGTGTCTGCCCTATGCCTCATTTATTCACTCAACAAACACTTAATTGCCTCCCATGTGCCAAGCAGAGGGCCTCCTCTTGGAAACAATATAGCAATAAGCAAAACAGAATCAAAACAGACACAGTTCCTAGAAACAAGTCTTCCCCTTACACCCCAGTAGTCAGTTTTTTTTGTCCAAGTGTCTGCCTTCCTAAAACCCTAAATATTCCACTTCCTCCAAGAATAAGTTCCAGGTTTGCTCTCCCAGTTCTTGTAGAAATGAGGTCCTTTGACATCTAGTCCAGCCACCATCTCCTGCCAGCTCTGTAACTATGCGTGTCTCCACATACTTCTGTTCCCGGCCTCCAGGCCTTTTCCCCCATTCAACCATCGATGTGATTCTCACCTTCCAAATACCTTTCCCACCCACCCAGTTCTGCTTCCCATGCCCTAGGCCCTCCATTCCTACTTGTAGCATGCTCTCTGACAGAGCATCCCTTTGGGTACTTTAGTGACAAAGCCTCACTCTTTACAAGACAGACCTCACCAGCCTGTGTGGGAACAATCCCATGCTGATTGCATCGATGGAAACTATAAAAAGAATGCTGGCTTTGTTCATTCACCTTTTTTGATCATGGGGTAGTCCTTATGTTTGGTGACTCATATTGAAACGCCTTGAGTGTTCTCTTCCCTGGGCAATCAGTTTCCCCTGATTCATTGGCCACATGCTTTTCCCTTGGGGAATAAGTAATTTGCTGGCCATTTTTCCTACTTGCTGATGTGTTTCTCAGAGGTTGAATAGGTTACCTGGGAAAGGCCAAATGGAAGTGTGACATAAATAAGTTTTCTGCCAAATGAAGGCATTAAAAAATTAAGACCATTAAACAGATTACTCCTTGGATATTGATAGGATGGCATTTTCTGTTCACATAAAAATGAAAACCTTATCCTCCTGCAAATGCAGCTGAAAAGATAGTTGAATTTCCTAGGATATTCAGACTGATTTTCAAGATAGACCAGGAACTATAGCCCTCAGTCATGGTGCAATTTTATTAACAAAAACAAGGTATACGCTAATAATACCCAGCATGACAATGCTTCTGTTCCAGATGAAGGAGCATGCTCTGACATGCAGTCAAATCATATTTCAATTTATTTCACAGTTGGTTTTATTTAGCTTCTTCAAAATCAGCTAAATTAAGCATTGTGGTTAATAGCAGAGACTTTGAAGACAAGCAAATTTCCAGCTGCAGTTTTACCAGTTTCTAGAGCTGTGACATTAACCCTCAGTTATTTTGTCTGTACCATGGGATAATGATACCTACTTCAGAAAATTAAATATGATAAAGCAAATAAAACAGTTAGCTCAATACCTACTATACAGTGAGTGTGCCATAAGGTGTATTACATATATGGATATGGGGTGCTGAGTGTCAGGAGACAATAAATCCAGACTCCGTGTGATTGACAACTGAGCAATCTTATCAACCCCCCCGTTATCCTATGGAGGGGGTTTCCTCTACCTTCAAAACAAAAATAAAGTAGCTTTGAAAGCTATAATGTATCTTTAATATTTTCTTCATCCTCTCCAGAGTTGTCAAGAGAGATGTGAAATGTGACTCTTATACAGTCACCTCTTTCTGGATCCTGATACTTCCCTTGATCGGCAGGGCAGCCATACCCTGAATGTCTCCTATCCAAGGATGGCCACAGTTACCCCTGGTGGGACTTCTGGTTGTCTCAATTCACCTTTCACAGAGGTGAGCTGGACACAGTGAGTGCGACATAAGTAGAAAAAGAGTTCCTATTTCAAGGGTAGAGCCAAGTGTGAGTCACAACCATGGAAATTTGAGATTATTGAAAGACCGATTTATCTTATTAGATTAGTCACACATAGTCCAGGATATGGCGATAAGTGTGTATTTGTCATGCTTTAATTTTTTAAGTGTGTGTTATGACCAGGCACTGACTATTATCTTCATTTAATCTTTATAATAACTCTTTGCAGGAAGTACCATTATTATCCTCTCTTCATATTTAAACACTCTATGACATCCATACATAGAAACTTCAAAATACTACTGAGGGACACAAAAAGTTAAATAGAAAGGCATATCATAATCTTCAGTAAAAAGGTCCAATATCATAAATATGTAAAGTCATCCTAAATTAATTCATAAGTTTAATGCACTACCCCTCACAAAATAGTAATTAATTTTGTTGGGAGTTGGGGGAAGACTAGATTAATGGATACTAAAGTTCATATGAAGAAACAAGTAACATTAGCCAGGCAAATTCTAGAAAAAAGTTAGAAGATAATCTATTAGATAGTAAAGCATGTTACAAAATTCCAATTTAAACAATGCTTTCTTTGCCTAAGAACAGACAAAAAATTAATGGAACAGACTAGAAAGTCAATACATCAAAATATACACAGAAGGGTTGGGTGCAGTGGCTCACACCTGTAATCCCAGCACTTTGGGAGGCTGAGGCAGGAGGATCACTTGAGGTCAGGAGTTCAAGACCAACCTGACAACATGGCAAAACCCTGTCTCTACTAAAAATACAAAAATTAGCAAGCTGTGGTGGCAGGCACCTGTAGTACCAGCTACTTGGGAGGCCAAGGCAAAAGAATCACTTGAACGCGAGAGGCAGAGAGGTTGCAGTCAGCCCAGATCCCACCACTGCACACCAGCCTAGGTGACAGAGTGAGACTGTCTCAAAAACAAACAAACAAACAAACAAAACACACACACGGAAATTTAGTATATGCTAAATTCAGTTGGCAATGAATGTATTATTTAGTAAATGGTATTGTAACAACTGGGTGGCCATCTGGAGAAATAAAATAAAATTAGGTCTCTACTTACAGCTTAAAATAAAATAAATTCCAGATGGAACAAATATTTAAATATGAAAAACAAAGCCATAATTTTTTTTAATTGTTAGACTTTATTTATTTTTTTAAATTTCAGAGTGGGAAAGATCTTTCTAAATATGACTTTAAAAACCCAGAAGCCATAAAACAACTCTTAAAAAACTCTGCTTGGTCCTTTGGAAAGACATGCAAGATGAAAAATAAAATAAAATAAAACTCTGCTTGGAAAACTATCCCATATACAAAGTTAAAAGACAAACTTTGCATATACAAATGAAAATACATGTATATTTGCAATTCGTACAACAGACTAAGGATTAATCCCTATACATAAACAGTTCTTAAACTTTGGTAAGAAGGCCAATACCCAAGGAAAAATGCATAAAAGACTTGAGCAGTTACAGAAAGGGAAATAAAAATAGTTATTTAAGGCTGGGAATAGTGGTGCATTCCTGTAATCCCAGCACTTTGGGAGGCCCAGGTGGGAGGATTTCTTGAGGCCAGAAGTTCAAGACCAGCTTGGTCAACATAGCAAGACCCCGTCTCTACAAAAAAAATTTAAAAAGTTAGTCGGGCATGGTGGCACACACCTGTACTCCCAGTCGCTCTGGAGGCTGAGGCAGGAGAATTGTTTGAGTTCAGGAGTTCAAGGCTGCAGTGAGCTGTGATCATGCCACTGCACTCCAGCCTGCATGAAATAGTGAGACCACATTTGAAAAAAAGAAAAAGTTATGACCCATGACATTGCAGCATTGGCTCCTGTAGAAAGAGACTGGAAACTGCCTAAATGTCCATCAATAGTTAAATAATGGTACAGTCATATCATGGAATGCTGTGCAGCCATTAAAAAAAAAAAATGTAGATTGCCCGTGTTGATATGGACATCTCCAAGATCTTTTAAGTTAAAAACTATGTAAGCCTGAGAAAAGAACCTTCCAGAAGTTGAGAAACTTGCCTAAAATAACACTGCTATAAGGAGGGTAGTTGGTACTAGGACTCAGCTCTGTCTCAGTGCAGACCCCTGCTTATGTCGGGATCTGGGCACTGCTGTCGTTATACTGTGAGAAAGTCACATTGCTGGTAAGATGGGGAGGGCCACTGGATGCCCTGTTTTTGTGACTCCGTGGATCCATTGTTTCTTTGGGCAGTTTTTCAAGGAGTAGGGGACACAGCATGGAATGAAGTATTGACTATAAGACTGACCTATTGAACAATTGTTTCTTGAGCATTTTATTAATGCTTTTCCCTTAACATGTGTCAGAGACATCCAGGACAAGCAGGGAGGTAGAGTGTCCTTGATCCTCTTAGGATCACTGGAGCCAACTTGAAGCTGAGGGATCTAGCATTGGTGATATGGTTTGGCTCTGTCCCCACCCAAATCTCAACTTGAATTGTAGCTCCCATAATTCTCACATTTTGCAGGAGGGACCCAGTGGGAGATAACTGAATCATGGGGGCTGTTCCCCTGTACTGTTGTCGTGGTAGTGAATAAGTCTCATGAGATCTGATGATTTTATAAGGGGTTTCCTCTTTCCCTTGGCTTTTATTCTCTTTTTGCTGGCTGCGATGTAAGACATCCCTTTGCTCTTCCTTCATCTTCCACCATGATTGTGAGACCTCCCCAGTCATGTGGAACTGTGAGTTAGTAAAACCTTTTTCCTTTATAAATTACCCAGTCTTGGGTATGTCTTTATTAGCAGCATGAGAACAGACTAATGCAATTGGGAAACATGAAAGTTTGTTCCCTCTGTCCTCTGCTCCTTGGAAAACATTTTGTACCTTGAAGAAAGCTAGATATTTATGGCAAAACCTTTTCCATTCTGAAGGGAAAAGCACTCAGCAAACTGAGCATTGACAGTAGTTGAAGGGCATGTGGCAACATCCCAAGTCAGTTCACAAAAGGAAATGAAGGCAGAGTTCTTATCTAGTTAAAACAGCTTGGGGAAAGAAAATGGGCAAGGGTTATTACCTAACTTGGCATTGGGCCCAGAAAAGAAAGGTTGGCATTTCTTTTCTTACAAAAACTGTCAGGAAACCTCAAATTATAATCCTTGCTTTAGAGTTATAGGGAATTTTTCTTTCCTGAATCCCAGGGTACTTGACATATATGAATTATTTGGCCCTTGGAATGCTTCCTTAAAAAGCAATTACTGCATTAATTTTTGTATAGGTGGGGAAGTTAAATAAGATTAAGGTTTGAAGAATTTACAAAACAATGTAAAGGCCCAACCTCTGGCATCTTTTCTGGAACTCCTGACTTTAAGTGATTCGTCCACTTAGCCTCCCAAAGTACTGAGATTACAGGCAGGAGTCCAGCGCCCCAGTAAATCTCTGTCATCTTGTCTTTTCTTTTTTTTTTTTTTTTTTTGGAGACGAAATTTCAATCTTGTTGCCCGGGCTGGAGTGCAATGGTGCCATCTCAGCTCACTGCAACCTCCACCTCTCTGGTTCAAGTGATTCTCCTGCCTCAGCCTCCCTAGTAGCTGGGATTACAGGTGCACGCCACCATGCCCAGCTAATTTTTGTATTTTTAGACATAGGGTTTCACTATGTTGGCCAGGCTGACCTCAGGCAATCCACTCACCTCAGCCTTCTACAGAGCTGGGATTACAGGAATGAGCCCCGTGCCTGGCCAAATCTCTGGTTATCTTTTCTAACCTTTAAATTTGCCTTCCCTTGGTTTAGTGTTTACTGCTGTTATGAAGTGAGAGAAACCCCACTTGGCAAAAGCACATTGGTATTTCCTAGAGAGGCTCTGGGTTTTGGTTTTTTTTTTTAAGTTGTTGTTTGTTTGTTTTTACTTTCATCTATTTTAAAGTTTCCATGGTAGCATGGTAGAATGTGGTCTATTGAGCAGTCAGAAAGCCTGGGTTTGATTTCTGGTCTGCACTAACCGGCTATGTGTTCCTGTCATTCCGATTTACCTCACTGGGGCCCAGTTTCTTCATGAGGAGAAACTCAATGAGGAAATTTGTGTTAAATCAGATTAATTATCAAGAATTACAGTATTATATAAAGCCAGTGGAAGCAAGACTGTTTTGGTTGAATTTGAAGAGGAACCATGGAGGCACATCCTTTCTTGCCCATCCATCTGCATGGCTTGAGAATAACCTTCATATCCTCTCCAAGGAACTCTAGGATTCCTATGTAGAAAGTAGCTTGAAAATCATCAGTCTTGATGGTTTCTAAGATCTCAAACTCTACCATTCAATAGTTCTACACCTGTAAAAATAAGTAAATGTGTAAAGGAATTCTTGAACTCCCTTGCAAAAAAACCCTTTACCCCCAAGATATGGAAAACAACCATAAAATGCCTTGTTGTAGCTTTTAGTTTTATTAATTCCAAGCAAACCTTAGAATAAAAAGACTTCTCCTGTCAATAAAGTCAGCAAATAACAACTAACATTTATTGAGTGCTTACTATGTGCCAGTCACTGTTCTAAGCACATCACATGTATTAACTTATTTAATCCTCCTAATAACCCTAAGTCCTATTATTATCTCCAATTTTTCAAATTCAAAACCAAAGCAGAGAAGCAAGTAATTTGCCCAAGGTTGTTTAAGTAGTAAGTGGCAGAAGAAGCTTTGAACCCAGTAGTGTGATTCAGACCCTATACTCAGATTCCTATATTAAATGTTATCCACTGTAATATCAAATCATATACAATTTTCTTGATGGAATCATAGAAAGATAAAATAGTGGAATTGGAATGACTTAGGGACCAATGAATCCAGATCCTTCATTTTATAAATGAACAAAATGAGGCCAATTTAAGAAGGGAAAAAAAATAATCTCTTAATCTCTTGGCTCAGCAGAAAGTTCCACCGTTTTTTCTAAAGTTTCTCAAAATGATTTCTATAAGACTTTGTACCTTAAAGACATAAAAACAAACAAACAAACAAAAAAACAGTTATTGGCCAGGCACATTGGCTCATGCCTATAATTCCAGCACTTCAGGAGGCCGAGGAAAGAGGATTTCTTGAGGCCAGGAGCTCAAGACCAGCTTGAGCAACAAAGCAAGACCCCAACTCTACAATAAATTACAAATTAGCTGAGTATGGTGGCGCAAGCCTGCAGTCCCAGCTACTTGGGAGGCTGAAGCAGAAGGGTCGGTGAAGGCTACAGTAAGCCATGATCACACCACCATACTCCAGCCTGGGTGACAGAGTGAGACCTTGTCTCTAAAAATAAATAATAAAAATTTTAAGAATTTGAAAAAAAAAAAAAAAACAGGTATCAACTCAGACAAACAGAAGCTTTAAGGCTTGGAGTAAATGATCATTAGTTTAGAAAGTTATTAATGTTTTGTTGTGGTGAATTTTTTATTTAAATTATCCAATTTAGCACTAGAAAGGCACTTTGAAAACAGCAGCATCCAGAGTTCTGCATTGTTCGCTCAGTTATCACAAAGTAAACGGCTGTAGCAAGGGAATAAGACGTAGCAGGCTGTGCGATTCTGAACAATTATAGTTAAAATGCCTAAGGCCAAGAATTTTTCAGCCACCCAAGAAGTACAATAATTTTCTCGAAGTTCAAAGCCAGGGATGTATATATGAATTAAGTTATTTCATAAAAAAAATCTTTTTCAAAAATCTCAAATCCCATACTTGCTCGAGTTAGGATGTTTGACACCACTGAGAACCAACCAAACAATGACTGTTTGGTTCAACCAGAGAACCTAAGAACCAACCATGAAAGCCTCAAGAATCAAGGCATTTCTTACAGGTTTATTTCACACCTGAATTGTAACAAGTTGAGTGTTCCCAGGGGTACTTCTTAAGATACCATAAAAGTAACTTATTTCAAGAGAAAATCACATTTCGTTGTAGAGATGAAGCATAACGCTTCTCCAGTTGTTTTCTGTAGAGAGCTGAACATATCTCAAGATAGATTTGGTAGATTTATTTCAAGTATGAAAAATTCAGCAACCCCTTCCCAACCCTCTCCTCCTCCCTGCAAAGCATATACTAAAAATATGGCAACTGCAACATTTTCTCCTAATTTTCTAAATGCTCTCTAATAAAAACTAGAAATCAACAAGGCTAAATTCTAGGGATTTTATGAGAGCAGAACCAATTAAGAAAAATAAGAACATTCCCATTAACATAAAACAAAAGATTAACACTTTTGCATGTAAGTTCATTTACAAATAAATTTTAAAAAATTAAAGTGCATGATAAAACATTTTAAAACGTCTAGACATTAATATGGGAAAACAGCCAACTTACTGTAATCAAAAGAATAATAAATATTCTAAACAAAAATAAAATTCTAAACCCCCAAACCACTGAATGGACCCCTACTCTCAGCCAAGGGGATTTCAAAGAAACCTAAAAAAACTAGTTCAGGCCATGATGGGAAGGGAGGGTGGGACATGCCTCCTTATACTCTCCTCTCTTTGGAATTCAGGCACAACTGACCAGCATTAACATTAAAACAGAGCTCTTAAGACTGACAAAACAGACTTTTTGTAGCAATAAGATAGCAATATGACAGGAGGCCCTGAAAGAAATCGAAGTATTTTACTTCCAAATATATTTATTTGATACATTTTGAAATGACCTGGCAAAGCTGTCTTTTGTGAGGAAACTCTCCATTCAGTAGATAATTATCTCTCCTTTCCAGGTCTTTTCCTGATCCAGGAGAGATTGAACTAAGAGTCTGGCACCTTTTAAGGTCTGATAGGAGATATTTACCACCTATTACTCTTTCTGAAGCCTGCTACCTGAAGACTTCATCTTCATAACAATAACCTTGGCCTCCACAACCCCCCCTCTTATCTTAACCCTAGGCATTTCTGTCTCAATTCTTTAGAAAGAAACTTAACTTTTTCAACCAACTGCCAACCAGAAAACCTTTGAATTCAACTATCACCTATAAGCCCAACACCCTCCTTGAAGTTGTCCCACCTTTCTGGACCAAACCAATGTATACGTTATATACATTGATGTCTGCCTATAAATTCTGCCCCCTAAACTGTGTAAAATCAAGTTGTAACCCAAACGCCTTGTTTGTATACATGTTCTCAGGACCTCCTGAGGCTATGTCATGGGTCATGGTCCTCACATTTGGCTCAGAATAAATCTCTTTAAATATTTTACAGAGATTGGCTTTTTTTTTTTTTTTTTTTGTCAACAGCATATAAACATCCATACTAAACATACCTGGCAGAGGGTCAGTGCATCTCTCCCTTGCTGATGGTTATTCATTCAAACATGAAAGGGAAAAATAACTGGTCTAGTCTTTCTCAGGAACACACACTCTTTTTAGAGTCAGACTATTTTCTTCTTCAATGAGTTAAGTTTTATTAGAGACACTTAGTAGTATATTTGGAAACTTAAAATGTAATAGCAGTACCTCTTCTTTTCTGATCTTCTGTTTATTCCCTTACCTACCTAAAAAGATAAATCACTAGGATTAACCCAACACTTAGGCTCAGTAAACTGCATTAACGTGTTTGGACTCTCAAAATACTATATTTCCTCAATTTTACAACATACTATTTTTTAACATTTTAGTATTTCTAATATAGTGATTAGTTTAAATTTTTACATAAAAAGCCTCAAATGCCAGAGAGTGAAGAGAGGTGGTTCTCATTGCCTGTGCATTTGCAAGCTTAAAAATGTCCAAAGGAAAGGTATCTTTTCATTCATCCACCCAATCGTTTCATTCATCTAACAAACTGTTATTCACTGAGTGCCTGTTTTGTACCACGTACATTTCTGGGCACAGGGAGTACAGAGTACAATGATAGGCAAACATCAGTGACAGACTCTCAAAGAGTCTCATTCTAGTAGGGAAAGGTAGATGATAAACAATTAAACCAATAAATAAAGAATTTTCCATTGTGATAAACGCTTCAAAGAAAACAAGACAGAAAGATCAGGAAGTGGGGTAAGTCAGGGAGGTTTCTCTGATTAAATAACATGTAAGCAGAAAGCTGAGTGCTGAGCAGTTGAGATGGCAGTCCCTGTAGAGAAAACAGTAAGTGCAGGACCCTGAGGCGAGCTGGCCTGAGCTCAGCAAAATCAGGGAACATGGAGACTCACCCTGTTGACTCATTTACATGGCTAGCTGAACAAGAAGTTCCATTTAACTTAAATTTGGATTTCTATCTCTTGAACAAAATATCTTTCAAAAGATACATTATGATGCTGGACTAAAGCTACAAGAGAAAAACGCAGAACTAAAGTCCATTGTTTCTAGTAAAGCAATGGCCCGTTTGGTCCCTATATAGAGATAAAGCTGTTTAAATGTGTCATGGAAGAATAGACCCAATCGCACGATGAAAGGCTTAAAGGGAGCCAAATTCCTTTCCAAAGCTGTTATTGAACAGAGCATCTTCAAGGACTATCTCTGTTTCCAGCAGACCTTCAAGAGAAGTTTAAAGGAATATGTCATGTTATGGTCAATTCTAAATTACAAAAAAGGCCAGAAGAGGCAGATTACTGCAAACAGCCTATCTGAGCACTGCAGTACACAATTGTCAAAGATCAAAATCAGCTCAGAGGAATCACAAAACTCCAAGAAGCCTTCAAATCAAACATGAATGGTGACAGTGAAGAAGAAAAAGAAATGTCATCGCATCAACAAACGTAGGCTAAGTGAGTAAAGGAAGAAACGTGTATACATTTCATACAATGAGGTTGTCCCCCTCCCAATCTTGTTATTAAATCCATAGTGTGTCTTACAAACATGGACTCTAAGAATCATAGAAATACCACAGCTCTTTCTCCAGCCTGCTAAAGTGCTTGGAATTTCCACCGTTAAGCTCTAGGAAGTTCTGTAAGAACATTTTTTTCAAGAAATATAACACAGTAACACATCGCAATCTGTTTGAAAAACGAGCATGATTTATCTTACCAGCCAGTCCCGGAAAACAGGTCTCCGAAAGAATGGAAGCCTTTAAAATTTCTTTTTTATGGAGATGGCTCACAGCCAAAGGAGCAGGATTATAGAGACCCCAAACTAGATTGAAGGGATTGAGGGACAAATGAAGAGAAAGGGGAATGTCAAGGCAAATTTTCACAATGGCTTGCACTATTCCAAGTAACAAGAACTAATTTATCTCAGAAACACATGGCTTATTGCTAAAACCAACACTGCATTCTAGCTAGTTCCTAGTAACACTCATTTCTGGGCTTTCTGTCATCCTATTTGGTCATTAATAGCAGCATTCGCAGAAACAGAAATGAAACTAAGAATTGAATATTTATATTTATGATGTAAAATAAAAATTACTTTGCCAAGTGTTTCAGCCAAGTGTTGACAGGAAATAAAACAGAATTCACAGGGATAGTGGATTTTCGGACAAGTTTGAGATGTCAGCATCCCATGCTTTCAGGCAAAGTGGAACAGAAGGAACTGTACTTGTCATTACACCAACTGCCTCCCTCCCAGCGGAGGGTCTTTGTTCCTGGCACTATGACTCATTGGGGTCACTAAGGACATCAGTTGTCCCTCCGCCATGGTGGGTCTTGGGTTTCTCCATTCGGTCCAGATAACACCTGTAAAGAATCTGAGGTCCCTAGATAAGAAGCAACATTCAGTAGAATTTGGCATTCGTAAGATGATGAAATCTATGACATCATTATCCCAGTTCTCACGCTTATGATCCACAGAGAGCTGCTCTTTATTCTCAGAACTAGCCTTTGTAGTGATCTTGAATGTGCAAACATCACTCTTTAGTAATGTTTGAAGCAGAATTTGAAAATCTGAACCATGATTCAAAGCTATCCTGTAATAACTAAGCTGCCATAGTTATCTAAGGGTGCTTCCCAATATGTTTTGTATGATCTGCCTTTCCAATAGAGTATAGTGCAGGGAAAAGGAGTGGAGGCAATTGTATAAAAGACACAAAAGGTCCAATTTTAGTTTGGCCCATGACTGCCATGCCCTGGAATTCTGTACACCCTCAGAAAGAGAGTGTCACTGATTATTAAAAATATATAATTTCTTCTTTTTTATTTTTTTTAATTTTTAGAGACATGGGTCTTACTGTGTTGCCCAGGATAGACTCAAACTCCTGGACTCAAAGGACCCTTTCCTCTCAGCCTCCCGAGTAGCTGGGACTGCAGGTGCATGCTAATTAAGAATCAACAACCAGGGCTCACGTGTGTAATCCCAGCACTTTGGGAGGCTGAGGCGGGCAGATCAAGAGGTCAGGAGATCGAGACGATCCTGGCTAACACGGTGAAACCACGTCTCTACTAAAAATACAAAAAATTAGCTGGGCGTGGTGGCGGGCGCCTGTAACCCCAGCTACGAGGGAGACTGAGGCAGGAGAATGGCGTGAACCCGGGAGGCGGAGCTTGCAGTGAGCCGAGATCGCGCCACTGCACTCCAGCCTGGGCGACAGAGCAAGACTCCATCTCAAAAAAA
>NC_037671.1:162588003-162719092 GCF_003255815.1 Theropithecus gelada
AAAAAAAAAAAAAAAAAAAAAAAAAAAAAAGAATCAACAACCAATAAACTGTTGCTGATTCTTGATTAAGAAAGGCTTATGAACTATGTTTGAGCTCAGCAGGGTCGCCTCTCACTTGTCACAGGTAGTGCTCTCTTTCATCAGGTTCTTCCTGCTCCCCCCATCTTGGCAAGCACATCTCTTTTACTGCATGGTACAGGGATACAGGCTGCAAGCACAGTCTCACAGAAACCGTTTAATTACAAGAGGTCATGTGTGCTCATTTTACACAGTTCATGACCCATAAACCCCGCATTGGTGTCAAAATGGCTCGTAACTTAGGAACTCTCCAAAAATATTTCACATAATCAGAATTCGTTTTTCATCTAATAAGGAGACATATTTTTTCTCCTAAGTGTCTACTAGATTTTAGTAATTATTCTCTTCTTTAAAGAGTTCTGTCCATCTTGACAAGGCCTATAGCTCAAATTAAAGTCTCCTTCAAGGCTTTTCGGCATTCTATATCTCTTTGGTTTCAAACTTATTCAACAAATCTCCACAAATTGTATTTCCCCTTTTTTCCATAAGAAGTCATTCCATCTATACTCTCTCTTTCTCTTCTATTCTTTCCTTTTGTTTCGCCAAGAAAATTGTCATTGGTCTTATCAATGCGTTACATAATAGAAGGGGAAAAGCCAAGGGTACAGCCCAACACAGCGCTGATTTAGAAGGTGGAAAGGACAGTAAAGACTGCCTGGTGGTGGGAGTGGCAATTCACAAGCCCAGTAGTAGAATCATGGAAAGTGGAGTTTGAACAAAATCGAGGGCTACAGACCACTCCTGCCTTTGACTGCTATCACCTTGTCACAAATCCTGGCAGGCAAGATGACAAAGCATTTACATCAGGACAGTTGGCAGTGGCAGGTATGGACATGGCCCCTCGGGCTTGCCACTCCTCCTTACTGTACTCCCAGCTCATCACACCAGAGAGCAAAACATGAGCCAGACAGGGGCAGTGGAAGCTGCAGGAGGAATTGAAGCCATGGAGCCAGACAGAGATGAGAGGGAGCAGGCCAACTCTGTTTACAAAGGAGCACCAGCGGGACAGTGGTGTGAGGACTAACATTCCAGGCAGGGTCTTTCAGATACACGATCTTCTTCTGTCAGCTCAAATGAAGCCCAGGAGGTTTCCTGAAGGTGGAACCAAGACCCTTCTACCTCTGAAGCTGCATTCTGTTTTGGGAGGCTGGGAGACAGGGCACCAAAAGAGTCCCTGTCTCACAGGATCTTTCCTGAGAGGAATGGTCTAGTAAGACTGGTCACTAGGGTCTTTGGAGTAACACAGGCTTAATGCCACAGGTGACTCTGCCCCTTTTGGTTGTGGAAACTGCGCAAATGTCTCAAGCTTTTTAAGCTTCATATAAAAAGCATATATAAGCATATAGCAAGTAGTTGATCAATGTCATTTTAGACCCTGTCATTTCTGCTAGCCCTGAATTCCAGCAAGGTCCATTTACAATGGATAGCTGACTATCCATTGTTTGAATGTTGATAGCACATTTGTGAACAAGAAGAGAGGACAAATAACGAGAGGTTTGGAACTGGAAGAAATTCCAGCCATCGGTTTTAAGACCAGAACCAGTCTTCGGAGAGGCCACTAGTGACACCCTGCTCTAAACTTCTATTTTTTTTTTTTTTTTTTTTTTTTTTTTTAGACAGATTCTCGCTCGGTTGCCCAGGCTGGAGTGCAGTGGCACGATCTTGGCTCACTGCAAGCTCTGCCTCCCGGGTTTACGCCATTCTCCTGCCTCAGCCTCCCGAGTAGTTGGGACTACAGGCGCCTGTCAACACGCCCGGCTATTTTTTTTTCTATTTTTTAGTAGAGACGTGGTTTCACCGTGTTAGCCAGGATAGTCTCGATCTCCCGACTTCGTGATCTGCTCGCCTCGGCCTCCCAAAGTGTTGGGATTACAGGCGTAAGCCACCGCGCCCGGCCTGCTCTAAACTTCTTTTTGCCAAAACAGTGCCATCCTCCACCCAGCTCGCATCCCCATCTCTGCAGGTACTTACGGGCGAGAGGAGGATACTTAAAAACCTGTGATATATGGCCTGACGAGTATTCTTAAATGTAATCAAAGGGACCACAGTACAGAATATTTCCAACTGGTTCTAGTTTAGCCAATCTAGTAAATGATCCAAAGGGTCCCGTGCTTAGAGGGCAGTAAGACAGTAAAAGTACCCTAAGCCTCCTCCCTGCACAGGACCTGCACCCCCATTGCCCAGGGGACTGCACTCATCTCCACATGACTCACTCTCCCTATGCAACGCATGGGGGTGGGGAGGGGAGCGCCAGTATTATCAGCCATCAGCACCCTGGGGTGAACTGATAATCAGGACAACTAAAAACACACCTAATAAAGCTTTGGAGACACATGGCAAGCACTGTGATGGACTAGAAGCGATTTCTAAGCTGAAATGCTGCTTGAATGCAATGTCAGCTGGATGCTTGGTGAGCAGAAATAGAGAAGGGGAAATGGAGCAAGGGTGGCATAGGGGTGAATATTGTTCTGATTCCTAAGTTTACCTAAGATTGGGGCCACGGGGTCGGGTGTTCCCTGGGACCTACGTCTCATGCAGCCTGGGGTCCAGAGCTGGCAGGGACAATGGAGATGGGGACCAAAGGCTGTCACTGCTGCTTTTTCTCAAAATTCCCGCCCGGGTCCTGTCTGGGGCTCCCGCCTACGCGCTCATCACGTGCACAGCCCAAACTTTTCAGAGCCAGCCCGAGGCCTGCGGGCCCGGACGCCAGGGTGGTTTTTAGGGTTTTCTTTTTTTCTTATTTCCCTTCTTCTTCTCCACAGTTGATGATTTTCTGCAGAAAAACAACTGCGAAAAAGAACCTATTTCATTTCCAGTTCCCATCACCGCGATTTCCACATGGATGTGACGTGACCCCAGCTTCCGAAATGCCCAGGTGACTCACGCGGGGACACCCCGGGGCGGGGCGAGGGAGTTTCTCCCTGCTCCCGCGGGGACTGGGCGGGGCGAGGCAGCTGGGCGGGGCAGGGAAAGGGGGTGGGTCGGGGCCCGGAGGCCGGGTCGGGCGGAGGCCGCGAAAGCCCCTCGCCCCCTGCGCCCTCTGGCGGCCGGCGGGACGCAATCCGCAGCCCTACCCAGAGAGTCACGTGACTTTGGAAAGTACCCTGGAAATCCCCGGCCTACGACCCGCATACAACTGAAACGGGGAAAAGCAGACTGCGCAGTCTGCAGTCTTCGTGGCGGGCCAAGCGAGCTTGGAGCCCGCGGGGGCGGAGCGGCGATAGCGGCCGCCAAGAGAGATCACACCCCCGGCCGACCCTGCCAGCGAGCGAGCCCGACCCCGGGCGTCCATGGAGCGTCGCCTCCGCCCGGTCCCGGCCCCGACCTCCGCCTGCTGGGCGCTCCTGCTTTGACCCGGACTTGGGACTTTGCGAAAGGATCGCGGGGCCCGGAGAGGTAACCACTGCGCCTCCCAGTGCCGTCTGCCTCGGGCTCACCGCAGCCAAGGGCTGCGGGTGCATGTTGGGCAGCGACCCCCGGGCTGGCACCGTCTACCTGGCGTTGGTTTTGCAGCGCTCCTGGAGTGGGAGTTTGTTGGACGTTTGTTTCTGTCTGGGTTTTGAAGTGCTGGGAGTTGAGGTCACCGCTCCAGAGGTTGGAGTGACAGCCCTGGATACCTCCAGCCAGCTGTTCCTTTCGGATAATGCACGGAACTTAAGCTGCAGCTGACTGGTGAAGAGGCGCCCCTCGGGCCCTCTGATCGGGTGGTCGTTGATGCTTTGCTCCTTTCGTGTCTTTTTGGGAGCCAAGCGTTGCATGCTCCTGGCCACGTAGACCTTGCAGAAGCGCTGCGACTTTTTCCCAAATTGTGCAGGGCCAGCCCGACGGGGAGTAGGGTACTGCAGTGGCCGCCAGCCCGGCGGAGGTGGGGGGCTTCAGTCCCAGAGACAGCTTCCCAGACGCTCAGGGCTCCGTGCACAGGGCTGGGGTCCTGGCGCGGGGTCTAGCTTTTCCAGCTGCAGCAGTGTAAGAGAAGTATGCATGTAGACGTGGGTCGCTGGCGCCTGCTCCAGCCCCTACCCCACGGTTAGACTGTCTTTGTCAGCCGGAGTCGTCCCACATCCTGCCACCTGGCCTCTCAGGAAAGCAGTGGCATTAAGTAAGGAAGGAGCTTAACTCTTTTTGAACCCGCTTTGTTTTCAGTTCTCCTCGCCTCAGATCTTCTTGCCTTGGAAAGCCAGTCTGGTCAAGTGTCTCAGGGCAGCATTTTGGCGGAACCATTGTTAATTAAAGGGGCTTCTGGACCCGCAACCTTAATGTACTGGATTATTGAGCAGCCAATGAATGCCTCATTCTCATTGTTTAAGGTGCTGCTTTGATTTTTTTTTTTTTTTCAATTCTTAGTACTATTTTTGATAGGCACATCCCCAAATTTGGATGAGGTATTTGTTGATAAATAATTCATCAATTTCCACAACGCAGACAAAAATATCTGCCCAGAGTGGAAAAATAAAACAAGGGGGAGAAGAGTTTGAGCAATGGAGAAGTTCTGTAGAATCCTAGTGACAAAAGTTGAGAAATTACCTTTAAATAAGACAGTGAGGTAACAAATGTTAAGAAAAAAAAAAAAGTTAAGGGTAATATTGCATTGTTTGCCACTTTATAATGTATCTGAAACATTTATTCTTTAATCTTAAGTGTAGAGAGATCCAAGAACTGGAAACTTGGACAGTGGGTTTTGATTTCTAAGGAGGCAGTTTTACAGGCTGTGCAAGGCTAAACCTACCAATGAGATCACACTGGGGTATCCAATATTGACATTTGCATGTCTTGCCTATGGTTTACAGCTCTCACTATTTTAGATCTTTGGTGAAAAATCTTTAGATTCAGAAGAGAAAAAAGGGTCAGACAAGCAAAAAGAGATAACACCTTATTTGTTTAAAATCTTCCTATTGCCCATCTCTTTCCATCTGATTGTGGCAGGCACTGTAGCCACAGGTTCGGTGTTGTGGGATTGCAAGGGGCAGGTATTGAAAGACCTGGCTCCTAGGCAAAACTTTGCCCCTGAATGGCTGTGGGATCTGAGCAGTACCTGTAACTCCATTGCCTTAGCTGCAGACTAAGTTAGTAGTGTGATTTCAAGGAAGGGAATAAGGTCATCTTTGACTTTTAGTCCCATCATCAAGCATGGTGATTGGCCTTCAGTAGTGGTCAGGTAGTGCTTGTTGGGTGGATGGGTGGGTGGGTGGGTGGATGGATGGATGGATGGATGGATGATACCGTGAGAGAGACTTTTGCTGTGCCACAAAGGAAAGGTGTATGTGTTATTTTTGTCCTGCTATGGTTTTGCCCAATTCCACCTGTAGAGGACGTCTGACATCAAAAGAGAGCACCATCTGATCCAGAGAATGACTCCCACTATGCCTTTCCCAGCAATCAGATTAAGAATCCTAATCTAAAACTATCACCAGAAAATTCCTCAGGAGAAACCATGGGTCATCTAGTCCAACCTCTCCCCTTTGAGTGGGCCACAAGAATTTAGACCACCTTATTAATGGTGTTAAGAGAGTCTAGACCCACGCAGGAGTAGCTACCCTAAAATCTAGATTTCTTCTCCTCCCTCTTCCATAGGTTTAACATTTTTATTAACTGGAGAGTTGCCCTGGCAAATAGGATGCTGCAGGAATGGAATTAACAATCACTGCGAAATTTCCTAGGGAATGTCTTTGTGCTCTGAAAACTTCTTCATCTTCTTGGAAATTAGGAATTGTGACCAGACACCCTACTAAGGGCTAGTGAATCAGAGCTGGCTTTTTACACTGTTCCATACTGGAGAGATCCCACATCATGTTAATTTGCATCATCCTGCACTGTTGGCATGGGTTATAGATGCTGGTCTTTGCCGCCTTTCCTCCTTCATTTGCCAGAGTGGCTTCCTGGTGGAAACTTCTTTCCTTGTCTGCTTCTAGACTTTCATTCCTTCTACTAGTTGATTATGCTTAAAGATTTCAGGGTGAAAAGCCAGGCAGACATGCCCCTGTGTTGGTACCTGGAGGGTGATGATAAAATGTCATTGGCAGTTGAGTTAAAATGATTGAGCTCCAATATCTGTTCTTAGAAGTATAGAATTTATTGTTCTATTATTATTTTGTGGTTTTTCATTTTTTGTTTTCGTAGAGATCTAGGTCTCACTATGTTGCCCAGCCTTATCTCAAATTCACGAGCTCAAGTGATCCTCCCACCTCGACCTCCCAAAGTGCCAGGATTAAAGGCGTGAGCCACCATGCCTAGCCTATTGTTAGTCTGTTTCTTATTCTGATATGAAGTCCGATTGGGAGGTTCTGAAGGAATGCTGACTGCTCTTAAAATTACAAAGTATCTTGGTGGAAATGGGCTTTTTTATTGATTAGAAAACATTCGGTTTTAACTCTTTATAAACATTAGAATAAACTTTATGAATACACACTTTATAAATACTTCTCTTTGGGGATACAGAGGAAACACCAGCCAGCAGCCTAAGTGACAGCATAAAATTGCAAGATTTTTCATAAAGTATTTTACTGTCCTTCCAGCATAGGGAGGGAGTGACAACTGAAGATTTGGCCCAAGAGTAGGATTGCCTGGTGGTGGTCTGAGGGGAGGAGCTACAGACTTGTCAGGGCTATGTTGAGCCCTTAACTGGCATCCGGTACTCCCCAAATCCAGCGCTGTTCAGCGTGGCCTCAGAATGAAACGGGAGCTTAAGTTGGTTTTGAGGAGCAGTACCTGTTGCTGACAGACAGGGTTGGCTCCCTGACAAACGTTACTGAAAACACGGGTTATTCCCCTCCTCCTCAGTACCCACTCTCTGCCTTCCTTCTCCTGTTTAGGCTAATCTTTTAAAGTGATGTAACTTAAAACAGTCCAGTGTGAGTTAATCTCTGGGGCCAGCTAGTATCCCGGGAGTAGAGGTGCTAAGATCTTTTGCCTACAGATCAGGGTAATGACAAGATCAAACACTGGGGTTTCCTGCAGGCAGCTATATAGGAGTCGTATTAAAGTTAGGCTAATGGAATGGCTTTTTTTTCCTTTCCTTTTCAGGTGTTGGAGAGCACAATGGCTGAACAAGTCCTTCCTCAGGCTTTGTATTTGAGCAATATGCGGAAAGCTGTGAAGATACGGGAGAGAACTCCAGAAGATATTTTTAAACCTACTAATGGGATCATTCATCATTTTAAAACCATGCACCGATACACACTGGAAATGTTCAGAACTTGCCAGTTTTGTCCTCAGTTTCGGGAGATCATCCACAAAGCCCTCATCGACAAAAACATCCAGGCTTCCCTGGAAAGCCAGAAGAAACTCAACTGGTGTCGAGAAGTCAGGAAGCTTGTGGCGCTGAAAACGAACGGTAAGACTTGATCTGTTGTGCTTCTTTTGCCTGCGTGATAGCTTCCGCCTGCTGGGTCCCCATTCAAGCTTTAATAGCACAAGCCCAAGCTCAAATCAGTCTTGAGATTTAGTATTGAGACCTTAGTATAGAATCTCTATTCGGGGCATGTGATAATAGCAGACTTGTTTTGTGAATCTATTTATTAAGGATATTTTCTGATTGCGTATATTGCAGAGCACATTGAGGCTTGGAGAATGCATTTGTAAACACCATACCCCGATTAGGCAATTTGTTTCTCATTCTTGCAAATGTTTAATCATCTGTAAAATACCCTTCACTGGCCCGTAATGGAAATGTTAAAAGCCTTTAAGTTCAAAAGGAAAGCATGGTGTGAAAACTGGTAGTACATTTGTTTCCCACTGTCATTAGAAAATGCTTGTGATGTTCTTACACTTCTTGAATTGGTAGCATTTTATGGGTTAACCAGTGAATGGCTGTTGAAGACATGAAGAACTTCGTTTGTCTCCTCCTCCTCTCTGACCTAGGTTCTATTGCCTATGCCCTACAAGGTGAAATAGATAGCTGAAATTTTTAGCATGAATTTTAGACTTTACCTTCAATATTTTTAGGGGTTCTTAGTCACTGAATTCCTTCCTGTCTGTGCTGTTCTGCCAATGGCCTTTACCACTAGTAGCTATTTCCTATTCCAAGCTTTACTGTTTTGTTTTTTAATCATTTCCCTTGGGTAAGAATATGTGCATTAACAGGAATGTCAGAGCATACTGTTCCATGCAGGCACAAAATTCTACTCTATGGATGTGGATAATTATGACAATAAGCAAGTAGACTGTACAAGATCAATTAAATGCTCATAGTCTACATAAGAGCAGGAATCTCAGGTTCAGGTCCTTATATCTGTGACAGTCCCAAACCATCCTAATAGAAATAATATGTCCAAGGGAAGAAAATCCTTGTTGACAATGATTACGATAAGAACACTAACTTAATTAACTTCATTGGTACATTAACTTTGGCTTTTTTTGACTTGGGTAACTTAGAGTGATTAGTGGACATGGGTTTTTAAATTTTGATTCTGGGGACTCTTGTACATTACCCCAACATCTTGCCTAGACTTATGAAACACTGATTCTTAGAAACATACATAGAAAGAAAACTAGGGATAGCTACTGTCTGCATTGTTCTTGGCATTAAATTAAGTGATACATAGAGGTAGGTAATTATGTGAAGTCATCATCACGGGGTTTATGTGCCTGACAATTTGTGGTTTTAATCCTCTCCCATTTGTTACCAAAAAGAGATGGAGTCAACTCTGGGGGAGTTAGAAACAAAGATTCTGCTGAATTAAAAATGTGGTAGAAAGGGGAAAACTTTATTAAGAGAATTAACTGACTTTTTGCTTTATTTCCTTAAGAAAGGAAATGCTCTATTTCCACTAGAAAAAAAAAAGGAATATAAATAGGAAACACTTATTTTGCAAACATGTCATTTAAATCAACAAGGAGCCACACTAGAAATAAAACTACAAAAGCAGGTGTATTTGTGTAACATTTTCTGGGAAATCATTTTTGGACTCAGAATCCTTTTGTTTCTTCACTTTCAAGAAAACTCCTTAAGATTCTAAAAAACGAAGAAAAGATATTTAGGGAGGGGAGGAAAACAAGTGACTTTTTAAATTTGATTTTGATTAGCACCTTTTAAAAAAAATTAATCATTCCCTTGATAGGAGGGTTCTTCAAAGGCAATATCTGTTTGGGGAGGGGGTGATTCACAAGTTTGCATTTGAGGATATGAGACTGTGGTGAATGAGGAAGGGAGTAGGTGGCATAAAATTGAAACTTCATGTGAAAAATTCCAGCGTCTATTGGCTGCAGCGATTTCACTTGTATAATGAGTAGCCCTATTCCAGCTCACCCTGACCACACCCACTTGGAAAGTCCAGGGTGCACTTCGCAGTTTAAATGTCTACACACCAGAACAAAAAGTACAATAGCTGTTGCTCAATTGCTAGTCAAATAACTTAGCACTGGGGAATTCCAGATGTTACTTAGGGAATTTTATACTGGTGCATCTCAATAAAGAACTGAAAGTAAGCACAAGAAGAAAAAAAGCCTTATCTTTGCTCTAGATTTTGCAAAGGGGAAATTTCAACAGAATGCAATCGTTGCTACACGTCTGCCAAGACACAAGGCTTGGGTGATCTTTTTTGTTCATTTGTTTGAATACTTAGCTAGTTTTTCTAAATGTATAAATTGAAGGAATACTGGCTGTGGATATATATTTGAGGTTTTTTGGTTTCTTTACAGTTTGACTATAATTACAATTTGATAAAATTTCAAATAACTTTATTGCCCTACTTATAGAGTAATATAAGAAACAGTTTAACTTTTCTTTATAAAAATTATTTTGCACTTGCCAAAGGAGATTAAGGAGTTAACGTTTTTTGTTTTAAACATTCCCCCAAAAGATTTATTGTTTGGGGGTTGAAAAAAAATGCAGCCCATTGAATTGTGAGTTTTAAACTGGAAATGTCACAAATTAATGGCATACAATTAAACTTGTTTTTTGTTTTTTTCTCAAAATGTCAGCCTTAAACACTGAATTATTTTCAAATTTAGACACCCAGGTGCTTTTTAACTTTTGTACTTTACAGTTACTAACAAGCAGCTTTGCATAAGGCATTTTTGAGAGCTGGACTAGCAGGCCATAGGTAATTCAGTGTTGTCAACGCCACTTTACACACCAGGAGAGGAAACTCCCAGGGCCCAAAGGCTAAAGTGGAATGGTCAAGTCATTTGCCATTGAGTCACAGCCAGACCATCCCTGTCTAGCAAGCCATGCCTGCTTCCTGGTTTGTGCGTGCAGCCTTGTGTGCGCTTCCTTAGAATTAGAGAGCAGCCATGCCAGTGCCTTCACCGGCAGATCAGGGGATGGTAGGAAGGAATGGGGCTTTAGAGACCGTCACTCACTGCCCTCATTTCACAAACAGGAAAAATGCCCAGAGAGCTCAAGGAATTTCCCCCAGGTCACCTGAACTAGGTAGGAGCAGAGTTAAGCTAGAACCAAGGTCCCCTGGCTCCTTTGCAGTTGGTGTCATTCATTAAAAAGAAGAATAAAAAGAACTGTTTTTTCCTTAAAGCTGTCATCATCTTATGAAATATCAGTTTGCCCTTGACTAGGAAATTAAACCAAATTAAACCATTCAGTCCACTAGAATAGCAGTAGGGCTGGTTTATTCTGAAACCTTTGCTGGGCCTTCCATGCAGATAACTTGACTCCTTCTCTTTTCCTTTCTGTCCTCAGGTGATGGCAATTGCCTCATGCATGCCACTTCTCAGTACATGTGGGGCGTTCAGGACACAGACCTGGTACTGAGGAAGGCGCTGTTCAGCACGCTCAAGGAAACAGACACACGCAACTTTAAATTCCGCTGGCAACTGGAGTCTCTCAAATCTCAGGAATTTGTTGAAACGGGGCTTTGCTATGATACTCGGGTATGTTTTTCCTCCTAATTGTCTACTGACAGAGCTCTATGGTGGGCATAGGGTACCCCTGGACGAGTCCCTGACCTCTGGCAGCATCTGATGGACTAGGTCATATGAATTTGTCTAAGCGAAGCATACTCAATGGAAAACACCAGAAACCTCCAGTGGGACTCACCCAAGGCTTTTGCCCTGTTTTTGGTTAGCAGATTCCCAGCTGTGCATCTGTTCCCTGTAGCAGCAAGTCTTTTGATCATGGCCTTTTACACTGGTGTTTTGTTGTTTTTCGGTTTGATTGCCCTTAGCTTTGCTGAGCCAGCCAATAAGATTAAGACACGTGCCTCACCATCCTCAGTCACAAGTTTGGAATTTTTGTGAACATTTGGATAAGGGCTGCAATGTGATACCTCATCAGGGATTTTTTTTTTTAAAGCAGGTGCTGTCCCGTCCTCCCCAACTTTTGAGTTTGCCTTGTAGTGGAAAAAAGTAAAGGAAGAAAATGGAAATGGGGAAAAAAAGGGTGATCATTTGAATGATGGTTTCATGAAAGGGGAAAAATAAGCTGAGTTATATAAATGAATAATTGTAGAGTAATGTCAGAATGACTTTTTAGTACAGGGAGTACAGGGTACATTCAAGCTTTTTTTTTCCTTTCTTTCACCCCCCTCCCCTTAGAACTGGAATGATGAATGGGACAACCTTATCAAAATGGCTTCCACAGACACACCCATGGCCCGAAGTGGACTTCAGTACAACTCACTGGAAGAAATACACATATTTGTCCTTTGCAACATCCTCAGAAGGCCAATCATTGTCATTTCAGGTGAGATGCCTATAGATCACATATCTGTACTTAAATGCTTTCAGCTTTATGGCTTGGCTCGTCGAGAAAACCACACTGCCAAAGTTCAGGTAACAGAGTGAAATGGAATTTGATGAAAGTCACCTAAGGGCCTCATTTTTCTTTCTCTTTCTTTGAACAGACAAAATGCTAAGAAGTTTGGAATCAGGTTCCAATTTCGCCCCTTTGAAAGTGGGTGGAATTTACTTGCCTCTCCATTGGCCTGCCCAGGAATGCTACAGATACCCCATTGTTCTCGGCTATGACAGCCATCATTTTGTACCCTTGGTGACCCTGAAGGACAGTGGGCCTGGTGAGAAAACTGCATTAATTCAGATTTGTAACTAGACACTGAAACATCAAGGGTTTTTTTGCTTCTTATTGAAACAATCTTATTTAAGTATATTATTTTTATTTAAATACATTGTTCTGTGACTTGCTTGGTTAGTAAGAGTAATGCAATAGCAGTAACTCATAATACCCTCATATCTTTTTGAATATGACTTGGGAAGTACTTTCATACATGATAAATTAAGGCACACAGTGCCTATTATGGAGCAAGTAAATGCCTGTCAGGTTAGCTTTTTTATTTCTTTTTGAAACAGGGTATCCCTCTGTTGTCCAAGCTGGAGTACAGTGGCACAATCATGGCTCATTGCAGCCTCAACCCCTTGGGGACAAGCAGTCTCCCGCTTTGGCCTCTCAAAGTTACAGGCATGAGCCACTGTGCCTGGCCTATTAGCTGTTATTTTAATAGCTTCATGTGGAATAAGCACTGTGCTTTGGATATACTATTTTATGGCATTTTTATCCTCTTAGCATTCTTGTGAGATGTAGGCCTTGGTAGCCTTATTTTACAGATTAGACAGTTAAAGCTTAGAGAGGTCAACTGACCTGCCTAATGTCACACAACTTGACAAAAGCCAGGATTCAAACTCAGGTCAGTCTGATTCTAAAGCCTGGGACTTCAACCAATAAGATCCACTCCCTCCAGGCTGGTTAATATTCTGTGAGTTTCCTGAAAACAGTGCATTTTTATATGAGATTGTAGCGTATTTTGTTTTCCCTTTTGGGTTTAACTGTGGCTGAGAATAGTTTTCTATTCTGTAAATTATATATTTTACACACTTTCAAAATGAGATCTACTTACCTATGGCCTTGTTTAGTAGAATACGGTTTTACTTATGTGTTATTTTTTTTCCCTCAGAAATCCGAGCTGTTCCACTTGTTAACAGAGACCGAGGAAGATTTGAAGACTTGAAAGTTCACTTTTTGACAGATCCTGAAAATGAGATGAAGGAGAAGCTCTTAAAAGAGTACTTAATGGTGATAGAAATCCCTGTCCAAGGCTGGGACCATGGCACAACTCATCTCATCAATGCCGCAAAGTGAGCAGTTTATGTTCAGCTCTCTCCTGTGTCATCTGTAACTGTCTTTAACCTCAGCCACCTGAGTTGCTGCCACCCTGAAGCTCAACAGTAGAGTGATTTGTGGCCAGTTTCTGCCAGTGGGAAACAAATTCAGAGCCTTGTGCATGGTTAGAGAGGATTCTGTAAGGCCGTACTAACTTGGGTTTCAAATCGAAATAAGTCATTTATCCATATTGAGTTTCCTAGATATCTGGATCCCAAAAGCCAGAACTGCAGAATTATGGGTTTTCAAAGTGCATTTACATCAAGGATAGTTGTTGTTTTTTGTTTTTGTATTTTAATTACTCTGGTACGTATTAAAAAGACTAGCAAGTGAAAACACTTGGAAACAAAAAGCTTTCTCTCTTGGCTTCTTGGTAAGAACAGGCACATCAGACATAGCTGGGGCTGTAGAATTGTTGCTGTTGCAGCTCATGATTCTGCCACATGGAATGGGAGGAAAGCTCCAGAATGCGCATTGTGCAGGTATCTGGTCTTTAAACGTTGGCTTTATGTTAAAGAGATGCCTGTTTCTGAGCACTTGAGATGCACAAGAGATGACAAGGAGGCCGTAAGAGAATCTGTCTCTCAACGTGGAGATTAGCAAATTACAGAGTCAACAGTAAATAGACAAGTGCCTTTGAGTGTGTCTGCATCTTAGTTACTCATGGCTGCTAATGCTGGTGGAGACCAGACACAAGTTTAAAGTTAGTAATAGCAAAATACCCAACCTGAGGTTCCAAAGTAGTTTGTGCTATAAAGTAGACTAGTCCCAAACGAATGGCCTGAGTGATGTTTTACTCAAAACTTGATCTCTGAGAAATTAAAGAGTCAGCTGATTTTTTTTTTTTTTTTAGCCCTTGTTTTAAAACTATCTATAATTTTTGGATGGACCAAGATTGATTAAATGAAACTGTGATTTTAAAAATAAGGAAGTCTTAGCAAACTAACTGACATCATTCTTGACTCTAGAACGTGTTGGGAAATGTGTCAGATCATGTTACGTGAAAAGTGTGAGCTCTTCATCACAGGCCTGCGTTTCAGTTGATGGTTCTGCAATTCTTGCCATAATCCATATTCTAAAACTTTGTTCTGTAGGCTAATGATGTAAAATCTTGTGTGTGATTTTGTGTAGTCTCATACATATTTTTTCTTTTTGGTCTTCAGGTTGGATGAAGCTAACTTACCAAAAGAAATCAATCTGGTAGATGATTACTTTGAGCTTGTTCAGCATGAGTACAAGAAATGGCAGGAAAACAGCGAGCAGGGGAGGAGAGAGATGCATGCCCAGAATCCCATGGAATCTTCCCTGCCCCAGCTTTCTCTCATGGATGTAAAATGTGAAACGCCCAACTGCCCCTTCTTCATGTCTGTGAACACCCAGCCTTTATGCCATGAGTGCTCAGAGAGGCGGCAAAAGAATCAAAACAAACCCCCAAAGCTGAACTCCAAGCCGGGCCCCGAGGGGCTCCCTGGCATGGCGCTCGGGGCCTCTCGGGGAGAAGCCTATGAGCCCTTGGCGTGGAACCCCGAGGAGCCCACTGGGGGGCCTCATTCTGCTCCACCAACAGCACCCAGCCCTTTTCTGTTCAGTGAGACCACTGCCATGAAGTGCAGGAGCCCCGGCTGCCCCTTCACACTGAATGTGCAGCACAACGGATTTTGTGAACGTTGCCACAACGCCCGGCAACTTCACGCCAGCCACGCCGCAGACCACACGAGGCACTTGGATCCCGGGAAGTGCCAAGCCTGCCTCCAGGATGTCACCAGGACATTTAATGGGATCTGCAGTACTTGCTTCAAAAGGACTACAGCAGAGGCCTCCTCCAGCCTCAGCACCAGCCTCCCTCCCTCCTGTCACCAGCGTTCCAAGTCAGATCCCTCACAGCTCGTCCGGAGCCCCTCCCCACATTCTTGCCACAGAGCTGGAAATGACGCCCCCGCTGGCTGCCTGTCTCAAGCTGCACGGACTCCGGGGGACAGGACGGGGACCAGCAAGTGCAGAAAAGCTGGCTGCATGTATTTTGGGACTCCAGAAAACAAGGGCTTTTGCACGCTGTGTTTCATCGAGTACAGAGAAAACAAACGTGAGTGAAATGGTTGACTTCCTAACATAGCAGCTACTGTCCAGAAGAGGTTTTGTTCCTGATCTTTAAGGAAAAAATCCCGTGTGGGCAGTCAGGCAGAGTGGTCAGGACCTACCGTGCTTTTCTACTGGCTTGTGCATGGGACAGCCACGGTGGCCCTGCCAGCTGCCCATGGAGGCAAAAGGCACTGCGTGGTTGTAGCAGCTCCTCATATCACATTCCAAAAACCAGAGTGCCCTGTAGACAGAGCTCATGGGATTTGCTTTTACTAGACCGTTCAGGTCTGGCGTATCTAAGACAGTCTTAAACTAGACTTCTTTTGCAACTTAGATATAATAGAACAATCTTAAAATCTGAAGAGTAGTAACTGGAGAGAAGGAAGTCTCTCTTGACACTGTAAGGAAACAGATGTGGTTTTGGAAGTCTCTCATTTGAAAGAAGGGTGACCAGGTAATGCCTGCTCTTTGCCCTGTTCCTGTGACCAATCAGTGCTTCAAGTTCAAAATGAGAGATTGGTAAAGCCAAAGATGTTTCCATAATAGTGTTGTTATTATTTCTTTTGCTGAATTTATATACTTAAATATGTACATATATATATTTCTATATATTTAAGGCTGGCCTAATCTGTATTTGGAACCCATTTATTTCTCTAATGTCAGCATCTCTGTATCTGTGGGGTGACCCCTATGTGGTACTAACTAGCATCCACTCTCGTGTAGATTTGGTCGCTGCCTCAGGGAAAGCCAGTCCCACAGCCTCCAGGTTCCAGAACACCATTCCGTGCCTGGGGAGGGAGTGCGGCACCCTTGGAAGCACCATGTTTGAAGGATACTGCCAGAAGTGTTTCATTGAAGCTCAGAATCAGAGATTTCATGAGGCCAAAAGGACAGAAGAGCAACTGGTGAGACATTTTGAGGAGTTTTCCCTCCCTCCCGTGTGTCCGGTGCTTTTTGCTGGAGCGTTGGCTTCCGACAGTGACAAGCAGGCTTTTGTCTCTGCCAGGTTCTGTCCCCTCATGATAAAGGATTAGTTCAGAACCTGAAGGGGAATGTCCATGTCACTGTGGCTCCCCAGGTCCGAAATGCTGCCACCGATTTTCATGCTCCAAGAATACTTTCGAATTTATTTTAAAAACAAAGAAACACAGCCATTGCATAAAACTTCTTCCAGCCCCCAGAAAGCCAGACCGTGATCAGAGGCTTCTTTGATTTGTAAGAGAAGCACAGACATCTAAAAAGCAGCCCTTCTTAAATAATCGTTTATCACAAGGAGCGAACAGACAGAGCTTGCCGGGGGCCTGCGCTTAATGGTACATCAGAAAAGCCAGCCTTGACAGATACAGGTGTGTCGCCTGTTGTTCACATAATGGTAGAGAAGCTATCTAAGAACAGTGGTTATTGGTCCCAACAGAAGAGAGCCAGGGAAAGTTTGCAGGCCAACTTAGGCTTGACGGTTTTCCTCAGCCTCCCTGGGGGTCAAGTCAGCTTTCCTTGAGATTGGAAGGAAACATCCTTCAAGAGCTCTGGCTCACAGACTGCGGTGCTCTCCTGTTCCCTTGCTCAGGCAGGTAAAGCTCTTTGTAGACTCCACACTATCCAATGAGATTTCACTGTGCTGTCCCTAAGAAATGTGAGCCCCAGTTTCCTGACTTTTTAATGATCTGTCTCTTCTTTCCACTCAGAGATCGAGCCAGCGCAGAGATGTGCCTCGAACCACACAGAGCACCTCAAGGCCCAAGTGCGCCCGGGCCTCCTGCAAGAACATCCTGGCCTGCCGCAGCGAGGAGCTCTGCATGGAGTGCCAGCATCCCAACCCGAGGATGGGCCCCGGGGCCCACCGGGGTGAGCCTGCCCCCGAAGACCCCCCCAAGCAGCGCTGCCGGGCCCCCGCCTGTGATCACTTTGGCAATGCCAAGTGCAACGGCTACTGCAACGAGTGCTTTCAGTTCAAGCAGATGTATGGCTAACCGGAAACAGGCGGGTCACCTCCTGCAAGAAGTGGGGCCTCGAGCTGTCAGTCATCATGGTGCTATCCTCTGAACCTTCAGCTGCCACTGCAACAGCGGGCTCAAGGGTGTCTGAGCAGGAGAGGAAAGATAAGCTCTTTGTGGTGCCCACGATGCTCAGGTTTGGTAACCAGGGAGTGCTCCCAGGTGGCCTTAGAAAGCAAAGCTTGTAACTGGCAAGGGATGATGTCAGATTCAGCCCAAGGTTCCTCCTCTCCTACCAAGCAAGAGGCCAGGAACTTCTTTGGACTTGGAAGGTGTGCGGGGACTGGCCGAGGCGCCTGCACCCTGCCCATCAGGACTGCTTCATCATCTTGGCTGAGAAGGGAAAAGACACGCAGTCGGGTGGGTTGGAGAAGCCAGAGCCATTCCACCTCCCCTCCCCTAGCATCTCTCAGAGATGTGAAGCCAGATCCTCATGGCAGTGAGGCCCTCTGCAAGAAGCTCAAGGAAGCTCAGGGAAAATGGATGTATTCAGAGAGTGTTTGTAGTTCATGGTTTTTCCCTACCTGCCCGGGTGCTTTCCTGAGGACCCGGCAGAAATGCAGAACCATCATGGACTGTGATTCTGAGGCTGCTGAGACTGAACATGTTCACGTTGACAGAAAAACAAGCTGCTCTATACAATATGCACCTTTTAAAAGAATATTTTAGCGGGAAGACGTGTAACTCTTTGGGTTATTACTGTCTTTACTTCTAAAGAAGTAAGCTTGAACTGAGGAGTAAAAGTGTGTACATGTATAGTATACCCTTACATTATGTATGAGGGATTTTTTTTTTTTTAAATTATATTGAAATGCTGCCCTAGAAGTATAATAGGAAGGCTAAATAATAATAACCTGTTTTCTGGTTGTTGTTGGGGCATGAGCTTGTATATACACTGCTTGCATAAACTCAACCAGCTGCCTTTTTAAAGGGAGCTCTAGTCCTGTTTGTGTAATTCACTTTATTTATTTTATTACAAACTTCGAGATTATTTAAGTGAAGATATTTCTTCAGCTCTGGGGAAAACGCTGCAGTGTCCTCTTGAGAGAACATATTTGCTTTGAGTCAGGTTGTGGGCAAGTTCCTGACCACAGCGGGTAAATTGGCCTCTTTGGTACACTTTGCTTGCCTCCCTGGGAAAGAAGGAATTGCATCCAAGGTATATATATTCATCAAAGTTTCGTGCTTCTCCTTATGAAACTCCAGCTATGTAGTAAAAAACCATCCTCTGTATTCTGTTAATGCCTCTGAGTGTCCTACCTCCTTGGAGATGAGATAGGGAAGGAGCAGGGATGAGATTGGGGATGGTCACAGGGAAAGATATGGCCTTTTGTGATGGTTTTATTTTCTGTGTTAACACTGTGTCCTGGGGGGCTGGGAAGTCCCTTGCATCCCATGGTACCCTGGTATTGGGACAGCAAAAGCCAGTAACCATGAGTATGAGGAAATCTCTTTCTGTTGCTAGCTTACAGTTTCTCTGTGTGCTTTGTGGTTGCTGTCATATTTGCTCTAGAAGAAAAAAAAAAAAAAGGAGGGGAAATGTATTTTCCCCTGAGATAAAGGCTGTCATTTTGGGGGTCTGTGCTTATGACCTGAAAATATATGTGATCTATAACTCTACACAGCCTTTACTCATATTATTAGACATGCTTTCCCCTTAGAGCTGCCTAAGTTTTTTCCCAGACAAATCTTTATAATTTCTTTCCAAAGATATCAAATAAACTTCAGTGTTTTCATCTTATTCTCTTAAAGTTGATACCTTAATATTTTGTGTTGATCATTATCTCCATTCTTAATGTGAAAAAATTGAATTATTTATACTTATTATAAAAAGTATTTGAAATTTGCACATTTAATTGTCCCTAATAGAAAGCCACCTATTCTTTGTTGGATTTCTTCAAGTATTTCTAAATAAATGTAACTTTTCACAAGAGTCAACATTAAAAAATAAATTATTTAAGAACAGATTGTGATGTTTTCAATTGATGAATGCTGAAAGAAAAAGAAAGGCTCGGATATTAAGACTGTGCTTCCTAAGCAGCTTTATTTTGAGGCGCACTTGAGCAATGCACACATCTCTCATCCATGGTAGCAAGGCAGCTTTTCATAAATAATAACTGTATGAGGTCCAGGCCCGGTCCTCAAGCACAAGGCCCCGCTTGACAATGAGGACACTTTTCCTCTGATGGGAAGAGGAAAGGGATGCTAGGACCCTGTGGCCCTTCTAAGTTTCCTGTCCTAAACTTTCATAAAGTGAAGAAAGAGAAAACAACAGGGAGGAGGAGGGAAGACAGGAAAGAGAGAAGAAGGCAGGGAGGAAGGAAGACTGATGTAAGATCTCCTGGGTCAGACAAAGCAGAGGAGGCAGCATGGCTGTGCTGGCTGCCACAACTAGGAAATTAAAAAATAACACATTCCTCCATGCGCAAGCCTTCATCCCCACCTCCCATCCAGTACAAATGGACTCACAGACGACTGATTCCGCAGGACTGTGCACTCCCAGAATCTACTTTTTTAAGCTCCTCAGGTGATTCGGATGATCAGTCAGATTTTAGAATCACACTTTAAAAATATATTTATAATCATTTTTTAAAATTTTAACTTTTAAAGTAGAAAACTTTAATTAAAAAGTAACAAGTACTATAAAGAGCCACTCTAGATGTGTGGTATTATTTCTGAGGACTCGGTTCTGTTCCATTGGTCTATATCTCTGTTTTGGTACCAATACCATGCTGTTTTGGTTACTGTAGCCTTGTAGTATAGTTTGAAGTCAGGTAGCGTGATGCCTCCAGCTTTGTTCTTTTGACTTAGGATTGTCTTGGAGATGCGGGCTCTTTTTTGGTTCCATATGAACTTTAAAGCGGTTTTTTCCAATTCTGTGAAGAAACTCATTGGTAGCTTGCTGGGGATGGCATTGAATCTATAAATTACCTTGGGCAGTATGGCCATTTTCACGATATTGATTCTTCCTATCCATGAGCATGGTATGTTCTTCCATTTGTTTGTGTCCTCTTTTATTTCACTAAGCAGTGGTTTGTAGTTCTCCTTGAAGAGGTCCTTTACATCCCTTGTAAGTTGGATTCGTAGGTATTTTATTCTCTTTGAAGCAATTGTGAATGGAAGTTCATTCATGATTTGGCTCTCTGTTTGTCTGTTACTGGTGTATAAGAATGCTTGTGGTTTTTGCACTTTAATTTTGTATCCTGAGACTTTGCTGAAGTTGCTTATCAGCTTAAGGAGATTTTGGGCTGAGACAATGGGGTTTTCTAAATATACAATCATGTCATCTGCAAAGAGGAAGGATTATAAATCATGCTGCTATAAAGACACATGCACACGTATGTTTATTGCGGCACTATTCACAATAGCAAAGACTTGGAATCAACCCAAATGTCCATCAGTGACAGACTGGATTAAGAAAATGTGGCACATATACACCATGGAATACTATGCAGCCATAAAAAAGGATGAGTTTGTGTCCTTTGTAGGGACATGGATGCAGCTGGAAACCATCATTCTTAGCAAACTATCACAAGAACAGAAAACCAAACACCACATGTTCTCACTCATAGGTGAGAACTGAACAATGAGATCACTTGGACTCGGGGAGGGGAACATCACACACCAGGGCCTATCATGGGGGTGGGGGAGGGATTGCATTGGGAGTTATACCCAATGTAAATGACTAGTTGATGGGTGCTGACGAGTTGATGGGTACAGCACAGCAACATGGCACAAGTATACATATGTAACAAACCTGCACATTATGCACATGTACCCTAGAACTTAAAGTATAATAATAATAATAAATAAATTTTTTAAAAAAAGAGCCACTCTATAGCCATCCTCCAGTTTCAATAATTACCAACATTCTGCCCAATTTGTTTCATCTATCACATCCTCTTTTTTGTTTTTCCTGGACTCCTTGAAAGCAAATCCCAGATATTGTGTCTTCATACCCATAAATATTTCAGTGTGCATCTCCAATTCATCAGAATATGTCCTTTTAACATAACCACCATTATCAGAGCCAGCTAAATTATTTTCTTCTTTAATATCCAAATTCCAAGTATGTATTCTAATTTCTCAGTTTATCTACCATACAAGACAAAGTCTTACTGCTTTCATTTATTAAGGCTCTTTTTGTTTTTCTTTTTTTAATGTTTGGCAATATTTATTAGGACATATACCTACCTTATGATCCAAAAATTCCAATCCTAGGTATACACTCAGTGGTATACACTCTACTCCTAGCTATACACCCATAAAACAGAAATACATACATATGTTCACCAAAAAATGGTAGTAAAATGTTCATCTCAGCAATATTCATAACAGCTCCAAACTTCAAATGATCCAAATGTTCATTAACAGGAGAAAAGAGAAATACATTGTGATGTATATTCATACAATGGATTACTAGATAGCAGTAAGAGTGAACAGGCACCTTAGTTCCAGTTACTCAGGAGGCTGAGGTGGGAGGACTGCTGAAGGCTGCAATGAGTTATATGGCTCTTTTTTATTTATTTATTTATTTATTTATTTATTTATTTATTTATTTTTGAGGCAGAGTCTTTTTTAAATTTTTTTTTTATTATACTTTAAGTTCTGGGATACATGTGTAGAACGTGCAGGTTTGTTACATAAGTATACACGTGCCATGGTGGTTTGCTGCATCCATCAACCTGTCATCTACATTAGGTATTTATCCTAATGCTATCCCTCTTCTACCTCTCAAGCCCCAATAGGCCCCAGTGTGTGATGTTCCCCTCCCTGTGTCCATGTATTCTCATTGTTCAACTCCCACTTATAAGTGAGAACATGCAGTGTTTGGTTTTCTGTTCCTGTGTTAGTTTGCTGAGAATGATGGTTTCCAGCTTCGTCCATGTCTTTGGAAAGGACATGAACTCATCTTTTTTATGGCTACATAGTATTCCATGGTATGTATGTGCCACATTTTCTTTATCCAGTCTATCATTGATGGGCATTTGGGTTAGTTCCAAGCCTTTGCTATTGTGAATAGTGCTGCAATAAACATACATCATACGTGTGCATGTGTCTTTATAGTAGAATGATTTATAATCCTTTGTGTATATACCCAGTAATGGGATTACTGGGTCAAGTCATATTTCTGGTTCTAGATCCTTGAGGAATCACCACACTGTCTTCCACAATGATTGAACTAATTTACACTCCTACCAACAGTGTAAAATTGTTCCTATTTCTCCACATCCTCTCCAGCATGTGTTGTTTCCTGGTTTTTTTGTTTGTTTTTTGGTTTTTTTGAGACGGAGTCTCACTCTGTCACCCAGGCTGGAATGCAGTGGTGTGATCTCAGCTCACTGCAACCTCCACCTTCCAGGGTTCAGACAATTCTCCTGCTTCAGCCTCCCGAGTAGCTGGCACTACAGGCACCCGCCACCACGCCTGGCTAACTTTTGTATTTTTAGTAGAGACGGGGTTTCACCATATTGGCCGGCTGATCTTGAACTCTTGAGCTTGTGATCCACCAGCCTGGGCCTCCCAAAGTGCTGGGAATACAAGCGTGAACCACCATGCCTGGCGTTTCCTGACATTTTAATGATTGCCATTGTAACTGGCATGAGATGGTATCTCATTGTGGTTTTGATTTGCATTTCTCTAGTGACCAGTGATGATGAGCTCTTTCTCATATGTTTGTTGGCCACATAAATGTCTTCTTTTGAGAAATGTCTGTTCATATCCTTTGCCCACTTTTTGATGGGGTTGTTTTTTTCTTGTAAATTTAAGTTCCTTGTAGATTCTGGATATTAGCCCCTTGTCAGATGAGTAGATTGCAAAAATTTTCTCCCATTCTGTAGGTTGCCTGTTCACTCTGATGGTAGTTTCTTTTGCTGTGCAGAAACTTTAATTTAGTTAGATCCCACTTGTGAATTTTGGCTTTTGTTGCCATTGCTTTTGGTGTTTTAGTCACAAAGTCTTTGCCCATGCCTATGTCCTCAATGGTATTGCCTAGGTTTTCTTCTAGGGTTTTTATGGTTTTAGGTCTTACAGTTAAGTCTTTAATCCATCTTGAGTTAATTTTTGTATAAGGTGTAAGGAAGGGGTTCAGCTTCAGCATATGGATGCCAGTTTTACCAGCACCATTTATTAAATAGGGAATCCTTTCCCCATTGCTTGTTTTTGTCAGGTGTGTCAAAGATCAGATGGTTGTAGATGTGCGGTGTTATTTCTGAGACCTCTGTTCTGCTCCATTGGTCTATATATCTGTTTTGGTACCAGTACCACGCTGTTTTGTTTACTGCAGCCTTGTAGTACAGTTTGAAGTCAGGTAGCATGATGACTCCAGCTTTTCTGTTTTTGCTTAGGATTACCTTGGCTATATGGGCTAGTTTTTGGTTCCATGTGAAATTTAAAGTAGTTTTTTCTAATTCTGTGAAGAAAGTCAATGGTAGTTTAATGGGGATAGCACTGAATCTATAAATTACTTTGGGCAGTATGGCCATTTTCACAATATTGATTCTTTCTATCCATGAGCATGAAATGTTTTTCCATTTGTTTGTGTCCTCTCTGATTTCCTTGTGCAGTGGTTTGTAGTTCTCCTTGAAGAGGTCCTTCACATCCCTTGTAAGTTGTATTCCTAGGTATTTTATTCTCTTTATAGCAACTGTGAATAGGAGTTCACTTATGATTTGGCTCTCTGTTTGTCTATTATTAGTGTATAGGAATGCTTGTGATTTTTACACATTGATTTTGTATCCTGAGACTTTGCTGAAGTTGCTTATCAGCTTAAGGAGATTTTGGGCTAAGAAGATGGGGTTTTCTAAATATACAATCATGTCATCTGCAAACAGAGACAATTTGACTTCTTCTCTTCCCATTTGAATACCCTTTATTTCTTTCTCTTGCTTGTTTGCCCTGGCCAGAACTTCCATTACTATGGTGAATAGGAGTGGTGACAGAGGGCATCCTTGTCTTCTGCCTGTTTTCAAAGGAAATGCTTCCAGCTTTTGCCTATTCAGTATGATATTGGCTGTGGATTTGTTATAAATAGCTCTTATTATTTTGAGACATGTTCCATCAATACCTAGTTTATTGAGAGTTTTTAGCATGAAGGGATGTTTGAATTTTATTGAAGGACTTTTCTGCATCTATTGAGATAATCATGTTGTTTTTGTCTTTGTTTCTGTTTATGTGGTGGATTACATTTATTGATTTGCATATGTTGAACCAGCCTTGCATTCCAGGGATGAAGCCAACTTGATCGTGGTGGGTAAGCTTTTTGATGTGCTGCTGGATTCAGTTTGCCAGTATTTTCTGGAGGGTTTTCACATCGATGTTCATCAGGGATATTGGCCTGAAATTTTCTTTTTTCGTTGTGTCTCTGCCAGGTTTTGGTATCAGGATGATGCTGGCCTTAAAATAAGTTAGGAAGAAGTCCCTGTTTTTCTATTGTTTGGAATAGTTTCAGAAGGAATGGTACCTGCTCCTCATTGTACCTTCGGTAGAATTCGGTGGTGAATCTGCCTGGTCCTGGGCTTTTTTTGGTTGGTAGGCTATTAATTACTGCCTCAATTTCAGAACTTATTATTGGTCTATTCAGGGATTCCAATTTTCCTGGTTTAGTCTTGGGTGGGTGTATGTGTCCAAGAATTTACCCATTTATTCTAGATTTCCAAGTTTATTTGGGTAGAGGTGTTTATAGTATTCTCTGATGGTAGTTTGTATTTCTGTGGGATCTGTGGTAATATCCCCTTTATCATGTTTTATTGTGTCTATTTGATTCTTCTCTCTTTTCTTCTTTATCAGTCTGGCTAGCAGTCTATCTATTTTGTTCATCTTTTCAAAAATTAGCTCCTGGATTTATCCATTTTTTGAAAGGTTTCTCGTGTCTCTATTTCCTTCAGTTCTCTTCTAATCTTAGTTATTTCTTGTCTTCTGCTAGCTTTTGAATTTGTTTGCTCTTGCTTCTTTAGCTCTTTTAATTGTGATGTTAGGGTGTCAATTTTAGGTCTTTCCTGCTTTCTCCTGTGAGCATTTAGTGCTGTAAATTTCCCTCTAAACACTGCTTTAGCTGTGTCCTAGAGATTCTGGTACATTGTGTCTTTGTTATCATGGGTTTCAAAGAACTTATTTGTTTCTACCTTAATTTTGTTATTTACCAAGTAGTCACTCAGTAGCAGGTTGTTCAATTTCCATATAGTTGTGTGGTTGTGAGTTTCTTAATCCTAAGTTCTAATTTGATTGCACTGTTGTCTGAGAGACTGTTTGCTATGATTTCTGTTCTTTTGCATTTGCTGAGGAGTGTTTTACTTCAAATAATGTGGTCAATTTTAGAATAAGTGCAATGTGGTTCTGAGAAGAATGTATATTCTGTTGATTTGGGGTGGAGAGTTCTGTAGATGTCTATTAGGTCTGCTTCGTGCAGAGCTGAGTTCAAGTTTTGAATATCCTTGTTAATTTTCTGTCTCATTGATCTGTCTAATATTAACAGTGGGCTGTTAAGTCTCCCACTATTATTGTGGAGGAGTCTAAGTCTCTTTGTAGGTCTCTAAGAACTTGCTTTATGAATCTGGGTGCTCCTGTATTGGGTACATATATATTTAGGGTAGCAAGCTCTTGTTTCATTAATCCCCTTACCATCGTGTAATGCCCTTCTTTGTTTTTGTTTTGTTTTGTTTTGTTTTTTGTTTTGCTTTCCATTTGCTTGGTAAATCTTCCTCCATCCCTTTATTTTGAGCCTACGTGTGCCTTTGCATGTGAGATGGGTCTCCTGAATCCAGCACACCAATGGGTCTTGACCCTTTATCCAATTTGCCAGTCTGTGTCTTTTAATTGGAGCATTTAGCCCATTTACATTTAACGTTAATATTGTTATGTGTGAATTTGATCCTGTCGTTATGATCCTAGCTGGTTATTGTGCCTGTTAGTTGATGCAGTTTCTTGATAGTGTTGATGGACTTTACAATTTGGTATGTTTTTGCATTGGCTGGTCCTGGTTTTTGCTTTCTATATTTAGTGCTTCCTTCAGGAGCTCTTGTAAGGCAGGCCTGGTGGTGACAAAATCTCTCAGCATTTGCTTGTCTGTAAAAGGTTTTATTTCTCCTTTGCTTATGAAGCTTAGTTTAGCTGCATATGAAATTCTGGGTTGAAAATACTTTTCTTTAAGAATGTTGAATATTGGCCCCCACTCTCTTCTGGCTTGTAGGGTTTCTTCAGAGAGGTCCACTGTTAGTCTGATGGGCTTCTTTTTGTAGGTAACCTGACCTTTCTCTCTGGCTGCCCTTAACATTTTTTCCTTCATTTCAACTTGGTGAATCTGAAGATTACATGTCTTGTGGTTGCTCTTCTCGAGGAGTATCTTTGTGGTGTTCTCTGAATTTCCTAAATTTCAGTGTTGGCCTGTCTTGCTAGCTTGGGGAAATTCTCCTGGATAATATCCTGAAGAGTGTTTTCCAACTTGGTTCCATTCTCCCCATCACTTTCAGGTACACCATTCAAACGTTGGTTTGGTCTATTCACATAGTCCCGTATTTCTTGGAGGATTTGTTCACTCCATTTCATTCTTTTTTCTCTAATCTTATCTTCATGCTTTATTTCCTTAAGTTAATCTTCAATCTCTGATATCCTTTCTTCTGTTTGATTGATTCAGCTATTGATACTTGTGTATGCTTCACAAAGTTCTCATGCTGTGTTTTTCAGCTCCATCAGATCATTTAGGTTCCTTTCTAAACTGCTTATTCTAGTTAGCAATTTCTCTAGCCTTGTTTCAAGCATCTTAGCTTCCTTGCTTTGGGTTAGAACATGTTCCTTTAGCTCGGAGCAGTTTATTACCCACCTTCTGAAGCCTACTTATGTCAATTCATCAAACTCATTCTCCATCCAGTTTTGTTCTCTTGCTGACAAGGACTTGTGATCCTTTGGAGGAGAAGAGGTGTTCTGGTTTTTGGAATTTTCAAACTTTTTGTGCGATTTTTCCTCATCTTCGTGGATTTATCTATCTTTCCCCTTTGATGTTGGTGACCTTTGGATGGGGTTTTTGTGTGGATGTCCTTTTAGTTGATATTGATGCTATTCCTTCAGTTTGCTAGTTTTCCTTCTAACAGTCAGGACCCTCTGCTGCAGGCCTGCTGGAGTTTGCTGGAGGTCCACTGCCAACTCTGTTTGCCTGGGCATCACCAGCAAAGGCTGTGGAACAGCAAAGATTGCTACCTGTTCCTTCCTCTGGAAGCTTCATCCCAGAGAGGCACCCACCAGATGCCAGCCAAAGTTCTTCTGTATTGGGTGTCTGTCAACCCCTGCTGGGAGGTGTCTCCCAGTCAGAAGGCATGGGGATCAGGGACCCACTTGAGGAGGCAGTCTGTCTCTTAGCAGAGCTCAAATGCTGTGCTGTGAGATCTGCTGCTGTCTTCAGAGCCTGCAGGCAGGAATGTTTAAGTCTGCTGAAGCTGTGCCCATAGCCGCCCCTTCCCCTAGGTGTTCTGTCCCAGGGAAATGGGAGTTTTATCTATCAGCCCCTGACTGGGGCTGCTGCCTTTCTTTCAGAGATGCCTTGCCCAGAGAGGAGGAATCTAGAGAGGCAGTCTGGCTATAGTGGGTTTGCTGAGCTGTAGTGGGTTCCACCCAGTTTGAACTTCCTGGTGGCTTTGTTTGCACCGTGAGGGGAAAACTGCCTACTCAAGCCTCAGTAATGGCAGACATCTCTCCCCCCACCAAGCTCGAGCATCCCAGGTTGACTTCAGACTGCTGGGCTAGCAATGAAAATTTCAAGCCAGTGGATCTTAGCTTGCTGAGCTCCATGGTATTGGGATCTGCTGAGCTAGACCACTTGATTCCTTGGCTTCGTCCCCCTTACCAGGGGAGCAAATGGTTCTGTCTCACTGGCATTCCAGGCACCACTGGAGTATTAAAAAAAAAAAACAACAAAAAAAACCTCCTGCAGCTAGCTCACTGTCTGCCCAAATGGCCGCCCAGTTTTGTGCCCAGGGCCCTGGTGGTATAGGCACCCAAGGGAATCTCCTGGTCTGTGGGTTGCGAAGACCATGGAAAAGTGTAGTATCTGGGCCAGAGTGCACCCTTCCTCATGGCACAGTCCTTCACAGCTTCCTTTGGCTAGGAAGTTCCCCAATCCCTTGCACTTCCTGGGTGAGGTGACACCCCACCCTCCATGGGGCTGCACCCACTGTCTAACCAGTTCCAGTGAGATGAGTTGGTTACCTCAGTTGGAAATGCAGAAATCACCCACCTTCTGTGCTGATCTCGCTGGGAGCTGCAGACCAGAGCTGTTCCTATTTGGCTTCTTGCCAGCCACTGAGACAGAGTCTTGCTCCATCGCCCAGACTGGAGTGTAGTAGCACAATCTTGGCTCTCTGAGGTCTCTGCCACCTGGATTCAAGCAATTCTCATGCCTCAACCTCCCAAGTAGCTGGGATTACAGGCATGTGCCAGCATGCCTGGCTAATTTTTGTATTTTTAGTAGAGATGGGGTTTCACCATGTTGGCCAGGCTGGTCTCGAACTTCTGACCTCAGGTAATCTGCCTGCCTCAGCCTCCCAAAGTGCTGGGATTACAGGCATGAGCCACATACCCAGCCAAGGCTCTTTTTTTTTTTTTCTGGAATATTCTCTTTTAATTTTTCATGCCATTCGTTTGTTAGAGCAATGGGGTCATCTGTTTCATACAGTATCCCACATTCTGGATTGGCTGGTTGCTTTCTTGTGGTGTCATTTAACTTGTTCTTTTGTACTTCTTACTAGATTCTGGTTCCTTGAGGCAAGAATCATTCGCAGGTGGTGCTGTGTGTTTCCTACTGCATTCCATCCTGGATGAGCCATATGAATGCTGGCCCAGAGGAATCAAAGTCTCAGAGTGAACCTCCTCTTGTCTCCATTTTATCTGCCATCTCACACCCGGCATTAGAAATTACAATTCATCAATCAGCGTGATGAACATTAGCATTTGACCATAAGTCATGAGGATTTCTAAAATAGGAAGTGACTTATAATTAGCAAATTATCTCTGACTCAGAAGATTGGCACATAGGGAAACAGAGCAGGTTTTGAGGTCATTGAAGGAGCCAGTTAGAGCAGGGCTCCCATCTGGACATGGACAGATCTCTGGGGCTGAGTGTCCTATAAAGCACAAGTACAAATTTATGCTGTGGTGTGTACATTCACTTTCTTCTGAACTGGAACCCATGGCTTTCTTCAGAGTCTCAAAGAAATAAATAACTTTCCGAAAAGACAAAGAGCCTAGGGATTAGAAGCCTGAAAAATAAAGCTTGGAAGGAACTGGCTTTGCTTCAGCTTGCCCAGATATTCACTCCCAATGCTGCAGGAAGCCTCCCATATACCACATGGGGGGAGGGAAGGGGACCTCATATCATCCGAAACTGAACTCATTACATTTCATGCCCCACCCTCTTCTTCCCATGCTCGGGGAGGAAGGGGCATTATCATTTTCCCAGGTTGGGGTGCAATGGTGCGATATTGGCTGACTACAACCTCTGCCTCCCAGGTTCAAGTGATTCTCCTGCCTCTGCCTCCCATGTAGCTGGGATTACAGGCGTGTGCCACCACATCCAGCTAATTTTGTATTTTTAATAGAGAAATGGTTTCACCATGTTGGTCAGGCTAGTCTGAACCCCTGACCTCAAGTGATCCACCCTCCTCAGCCTCCCAAAGTGCTGGGATTACAGGCGTTAGCCACCGTACCCGGCCTCATATCCAAACTTTTAAGTGTATCACCAAAATGTCTCTCTCAAATCCATCCCTCTCCCTCCCATTCTGCTGCTCTAGCTTGGGCTGGAAACTCCTTCATCCCTTTTTCCAACCCACTTTTTGCTGTATCTTTATTAGTGACCTACGCCTGTAAATCATGGGCCTGGACATGCTTTTCCTCTAATTAAGACTTCTTGGTGGCTTTGTATTGCTCCCAAAGCCCAAAGCAGGGTGCATGCCGCCAGGAGGTGCAGGAACAAAATAGAACACCTCTGAGTTTATTTTTTCATCTTAAAAATTATGATATAAACCACATGTTGCTAATATTTGGTATATAAGTTGACAGCGTCTATGGGTCACTGTCACTGTATGCTTTACTTAGCTCAGAGAAGGGTCCCAGAGGCACCTTCACTCATTCATTCATTCATTCATTCATTCATTCATTCAGAAATGATGCAGATGTGCCACCTACAAACTCTATTATCTGCACACTTAAACTTGCAAACCAAATTTTCTAGTCAGCTTAAAAATTACCCAAATGAAGGGTTTCAAGAGATTTTGAACCCATTTGTTGAGAATTTCAACTTATCTTTATAACTTCCCAACTAACTGACATCAAAGAAGATAGGAATTTACTAGCTGAGTTTCAACAAAAACTTCTTCATACTTGATAACTGACAATGAAATGTGATTCACCATGAAATAGCAGATACACCCAGTGATTATTTTTCTACATATCTTCTATTATTTTTCTATTTTTTATATTTTCTTGAGGTGTCTTTTTCAGCCCTGACAGTCATTATCATCAAGGATTACAATAAAAAGAACTTAGAATAATTTTGGAATGGCTTTCTCACAAAGTGATAGACATTTTTTTTTGATAAAGCATATTAACTAATCTTTTACTATTTCTTATTGAGGTTAAAATATACTTTTACCATTAATAAAAATAATTATTTTAAAATATTACCTACTTCATCTGTATCTCATTGTTTTAAAATTCCTCTATTTGGTGATTTTTAAAGTTTTAAATAATAGTACATTATAATTGATTTGAAATAACTCATATTTTGTAAAATTATGCTCAAAAAATGTTTTTAAAGATGGTATGAGATCAAAAGGATTTGGGACTGGGCGTGGTGGTTCATGCCTATAATCCCAGCACTTTGGGAGGCGGAGGTGGGCAGATCATTTGAGGCCAAGAGTTAAAAACCAGCCTGGCCATCATGAAGAAACCCTGTCTCTACTAAAAATACAAAAATTAGCCAGGTTTGGTGATGGGCACCTGTAATTCCAGCTACTCAGGAGGCTGAGGCAGGAGAAGGCAGAGGCTGCAGTGAGCCAAAATGTCACTGCTGCACTCTGGGTGACAGAGACTCCACCTCAAAACAACAAACAAAAAAAGGATTTGGAGTCCAATTCCCAATATGATATGCAATGCTTTTTAGAATAAACTGAGTTAAGTATTCATTCTCGCCTTCACACACACACATATACATATTATGGCTTCCTAGTCTCTCTAGAATGGGACACCTTTCTGGTCTTAGGACTCCTTTACAGTCTTAAAAATTATTCAAGACTCTAGAGAGCTTTTGTTTATATGTGTTTTTATTTGTTTATATTTACCATTTTAGAAATTAAAACTGAGAAAAATGTCACAGCCAGAATTCACAAGCAAGCACTCTTAGCTTCCAGAATGTTGACATCACGACATGACATGGAGCCTCTGGAAAACTCCACTGTATACTCCCTATCCCCTTTTTGCCATCCTCTCTTCTCTCCCTTCATCAGAACCTGGTAGAGTTTGTGCCTTCTGCCCTGCATTCTCCCAGATATCATGGAAAGAACATGACATTTGTATAAGAAATATTTCGGTTCAAATGCCAGCTCCGTTACCCATGAGTTATTCAGCCTTGAGCAAGTTGCCTCATGTCTCTGAGTCGCAGTTTCCTCATCTGTAAAATGCTCATTAAACGCTTTCAAACATATATCAGGGAATTTTCCCCCTTACCCCACCAGATAATGCTCTTTTTATCGATAACCCAGCTAAGGGTTCTCAATCCTGGGGATCACCCAGGAGGGCTTTTAAGTGATGCCAATGCACAGAGATTCCCAGCTTTAATTGGTCTGTGATGGCTGTCTTGGGTATTTCCTTTTTTTAAATTCCAGTGAATCTAACATGCAGCCAGGGTTTGGAATTGCTAGTAGCCAAAAGAGTACTGTTTTCAAAGAGCAATTGAGGGAAAGTGAATAAAATTACAGTGTGTACCTGGGGCATTACAAGAGGGCAGGCACCTTCTTCTGCAGGTGACCAGCTTGTCATGTGCACATGCACTAGGTGGCATTTATTACCATTGTGAATCCATTTTAGTATAGAAGTGCCATAAAAACTTAGTGTCCCAGAGAAAATATCATATTAGCCAAGATCAGAGATATGCTGCTCCCGATACTGATTATTTTCATAAGATCCACTGATTATCAAAAAGGTACAAACACTGTATTCTCCAGTCAGTGACACCCCTCCTTAGAGGCACACTCCATAGCAATGCTTATTATCAGGGTGCCTGATAAGCCTGGAGTCAGACTGAGGGGAGCTAGGGACTGTCTGTGCGATTGAAGCATCCTTCTGCATATTGGGCTATATCCATCTCCATGTCCCCATAGAGTGAGTCTTCTCTCCTTACTCAGCAACAGTCCTTCAGGATACTGTCTCCACATACATGGCTTGATGAGTCCCGCCAATGTCTCTGCCTTTGAAACTCTGCCTGTTCTCTGTGTCACCACCCCCACCTTCTGATTGGCCCACTTTCTTCTAATCCTGGTCAACACTTTCAATTTTAAGCCATAGTCTGTCTCTTCTGGCGACTCCATACCTATCTGAACTGGTTTATTATTTAACTCCCAGAGAAAAATCTATTTCCAAGGTATTACCTCCAGTTACTATCCAAAACCTTGAGTTAGAAGTCAGCAATCTGGGAAATCCTTAGAGTTTGTTGGAGTAAGATTTGGCATGTAGAGTTTCAATTATTATTGGAATACTTTATTACAGTAAGAAGGACATCCAGCTGTTGTCAGACTACACAAGAATCAAAACAAGAGGAGATACGATTTACAGCCTGAAGAAGCACAGCAAACAAGCAGGAATTTCCTATGTTGGGGTCCGCGTGTTTCCTAAACAAAGGAATGAACACACAAGACAACACAAGACAAGACAAACATGGCGGCTGCCCTCTTCCTTTGTTTAGGAAACACGCGGACCCCAACATGTTTTAAAGGCAGAGGGTGAGTGGATGGGACAGTGCAAGAGAGATTTATTCTACTTCTTTCTTTAGTCATTTCATATTAGGAATCCAAGCTTTTTTATTTTTTGAGATAGGGTCTTGTTCTTGTTGCCCAGGCTGGAGTACAGGCGCTTGATCATGACTCACTGCAACCTCCACCTCCTGGGTTCAAGCTTTTTGCCTGCCTCAGCCTCCCTAGTAGCTGAGATTACAGGCACCTGCCACCATGCCCAGCTAATTTTTGTATTTTTAGTAGAGGTGAGGTTTCACCACGTTGGCCAGGTTGGTCTCGAACTCCTGATCTCAAATGATCGGCCCACCTTGGCCTTGGTGCTGGGATTACAGGAATGAGCCACCGTGCCCAGCCATCATGTTTCTTAATATTAGGATGTAGAGGACTACATGCTCGCAAATGAGGCGTTCCCGATAAGTCCTGCTCTTGCAAACGAAGCAGGGCGTTCCCAATAAGTCCTGCTCTTGCAAACGAAGCAGGGCGTTGGGGGCTTGTTTATGTGTAAACATCTTGAAAATCCAGAAAGTCAGGGAAAGGTCAGAAAAACAACAATGTGTCTTGTGACTTGGCAACATTCCACAAACGACTGTATAAAATAAAGCAGAGTGCGCCATTCGAGGCGGCCGCCATGTTTGTCTTGTCTTGTGTTGTCTTGTGTGTTCATTCCTTTGTTTAGGAAACACGCGGACCCCAACAAAAACACACTTATCTTATGAATGTTCTATTATCTTCCCAGTCCTATGATTCAGTGAACTTCTGCTCTGATTTTAGGGACCTGGACTTCATTCAAAGACTTGCCGGTGAAATCCTTCAGACCCTGGCTGTTCCATGCCTCTTCACACCAACAGTTTCATGAAGGTGAGATTAATTAACATATTGGTTGAATACTGAACTAGCTTACTGAATATGCTTCTCTGGGAATTCCAGTTTTATAGATTTTCCAGTAGAATAATGAGTCAGAAAATAGGAAGTAGCTAGTACTCAACACTTTTCATGATCATCTTTAGAAAACATAAACTTTTAAGTGACTTAAGTTTAGAAAACTGAAAAGTCTGCAGGTAGTTTTATCCATTCTTGAGGGTTTAAAGACATCAACAAGTTTGTGACTCTTAAAGTAGATACTTTAAGAACAGTTAACACAGGTATTAAAAAGGAACAGTCTTTTTTTTTTTTTTTTGGCAGTGAAAAAAAAAAAAACAAACAAACAAACAGGAGTAGTTTCAAAGAATAGAGAGGAAATTGTTGACACAGAGGCCTCTGACTCCACAAGAGGCTTGACCCCATTGACCCAGCACAAGCTATACATGTCCTCAGAGGCAGCAAAATCATTTGTGGATCTGTGAAAACTGTACTATAATTATTTAACCACCGAGTTTAGAAACATATTGCTTAAACCAACTTTAAGCTTCTTTTGTTATCTATGTAGGATTTTGTATTTTTAAGAAAAGAACAGCTTGATATTTCACGTCTGAACAAAACACACGAATGTCTCTTCCAATCTAAAAGTATATGAAAGAAAATACCTGATTGTCAGAGAATTTGTTAACAGATGTTATAATAATATAGCATGCATATATTCCAAGCCATCAGTAAAAGTTAGATTATTAATTATTTAATATAAATGAAAATGAAATGAAATGTGCAGAGAAGATTTTAATGAAAAAATTTTAATTAACCAAAAAAAGAGAAGAAGGGTAGAGAGTATTCATTTGGAACCTTTTGAATCTGTCTAGTACACCATTGCCCATGCACCAGATTCCTCCTCACCTGGTGCACCCCAAAAGCTCCATAACTAGTCCTCTTACTTTCAGTCATAGGCCCTCCAAACCACCCGCCAAAATGCAGCCAGTGGGATCTTTCTAAATATCCGTCTAATCATGTTCTCCTCCTGGGGCCATGGAACACCCTAGATCTGAAGGATTTCAGGGACAAAGACTTGAATGAAGTCCAGGTCTCTAAACTCTGAGCAGAATTCCACTGACCGTAAGACTTATTTTTAATGGCCCTCAATAGATTTCCAAAGTCCAATTTCCTTAATGTGGCTCACAAGGCCTTTTGGTGATATGTGGGCCAATGGCTCTCTGCCTCTATTCATACCCACAGAGAATCCAGGAATGCCCTGAGTCCTCCATCCAGAGCCTGATTCTGCCATTCCCACCACTGCACCACCTTTATTCCTTAGCCAAGCCCTATGCATCCTTCATGACTCAACTCTAGAGTCCTTTAATCCAAGAAGCAGGTGGTCTCACACTCTCCAATTTGATTTAACTGCTTTTCCTAGGTACTTCCTTGAAACCTGTGTGCTTTCTGTCATGATTTTATAATTATTGGTTAATGTTTATCATACATGTGAATTTCTTAAAGTAGAGGAACTTGATTTTTCTGTGTCTCAAATGCTTAACCATATGTCTGACACAGTATGGACTTTCTCTAAAAGTGAATGTTGAGACAATGTTTGAGATGTAAGATGTTTTTTAGGGATCAGAATTTCATCTTTTGCCCAGTGTCTGCCCTCTGTACCTCCAACCATGGGATCAAAAAAAGTTTAAATATGAGTAGTTTCTCTTGTGGTGATCACCACTAATATACCTCATTAGAAGGCATGTCACCATTGAATCAAACATTAATGAAGCATGTCAGTCTGAATTTGCATGATGTACAAATATTTTTGTGATTTTTTAGAAGTCCAACTTTGTTATAAAGAGGAGGTGTTCGCATAGAATTTTTTCATCAAGGTAGTGCTTTAATTGCTAATAGCTAGTTGATCCATACAAAACAACTCTAGAATTAAAGAGTGACATTTTGAAGATTTCCTTTTTTCCCTCGCTCAGGATATTCGGTTCTTCATTTGCTCCAAAATATCTCATCCTCCTCCCACCCAAATTTATTTTTTATGTTCCCTTTTAACAACATTTACTGAGTGCCTCTTATATTGCAAGCATTGAAGATGCAAAAGTAAATAGGACACATCCATGCCTTGAAGAGCTCCCATCCAGAGAAACAAAAGTAAATGTAACCGGGCACAGTGGCTCATGCCTGTAATATTAACAGTTTGGGAGGCCAAGGCAGGAGGATCACGTGAAATTAGGAGTTTGAGACCAGCCTGACCAACATGATAAAACCCAGTCTCTACTAAAAATACAAAAAAATTACCCAGGTGTGGTGGTGCAGGCCTGTAATCCCAGCTACTCAGGAGGCTGAGGCTGCGGTGAACTCAAGAGGCGGAGGCTGCGGTGAGCTGAGACTGTTGACACTGCACTCCAGCCTGGGCAACACAGCCAGACTCTGTCTCAAAAAAAAATAATAAAATAAATGTAAAAATGACAAAATCATGGGGAAAATATGATAATCAGTTGAAACTAGACTGGGGGAAAACTATACCTTGTTAGAAATTCTAAGCGGGAAAGGATTTTTCATAGGAAATGAGATGCTAAGATAACTGATAGACTTTTGCTGGGCAAAAGCAGCTCAGGATAAACTGCTGATGATTTTCAAAAGTAAGAAAATTCAGGAATTACATTTGACGACATTTTCTTTCTGCCTACATCCACTACCTACAGCTGTCACCAGAAGATAATGGTTTCTCCTTCTCCTTTGCTTTCCAAATCTCTGGTGATTTTTTCTTGGAGGTGATGTTTTCTTGGGGGTGAGCTCTAAACAAGAACTTTGCTAGAAACACAGGTCAGGCAATGCTGTTTCCAAGGTTTCAGCCCCAACAGAGAAAGGGAAGCTGAGAAGTGCTCTTGAAGGTGGTGGCACCTAACACTGCTATGTACTATGTATATTGGGGTGGGTGACTTCTCTACTCTGAAGTAGCCAAGCCGACTTTCAGTCTGCAGAAAGGCTATAGGATGTGTATTCCAAAATAGCTAGAAGACATTTGAAATGCTCCTAGCACAAATAAATGATAACTACATGAGGTCACAGATATCTTAATTATTCTGACTGGATCACTACACATTGTATGCATGTATCAAAATATCACATGTAGCACAGATATATGTACAATTATGTTTCAATATAAAAATTAAATTCTTTTAAAAAAGAGATCCCACACAGAGCTTTCCCTTTGATAGGTCTATGCCTAGCTAAGAAACATATTCTCACATTGCTCAAAGGTCCTTTACATCTACTGATTTTTTTTTTTTTTTTTTTTTTGAGACAGAGTCCCACTCTGTTGCCCAGGTTGGAGTGTGGTGGCGTGATCTCAGCTCACTGCAACCTCTGCCTCCTGGGTTCAAGCAATTCTGCCTCAGCCTCCCAAGTAGCTGAGATTACAGGCATGTGCCACTTGGCTGGCTCATTTTTTTTTTTTTTTTTTTTTGTATTTTGGGTACAGACAGGGTTTCACCATATTGGCCAGTGTGGTCTCGAACTCCTGACCTCAAGTGATCTGTCTGCCTTGGCCTCCCGAAGTGCTGGGATTATAGGCATGAGCCACCATGCTTGGCCCTACATCTACTGATTTTTATCCTTCTAACTACATAGTATGTAATATTTATGTGTTTGGAGTAATTATTTGGGGGTTAAAGTGTCATCCTAGGCGGTCTAACACATTAATCCTTCATACCAAAGACTTGGCTGCTTCCTGAAATGAATTATAAGGTCTGTTCAAAGTGAAGGTTAGCCACCCCACCCCCCAGGGTAAAGAACACTAAAATGAGAGATAAGGTCTGAGTTCACATCCTAAAGAGCCCATTTATTAAACATAAATACGTCATTAGGCTTCTTAAAGACAGTTTCCTCTTTAGTGAAACAGAAATTTAACAAGCCTCCCCCCCATCTCAAAGAGTTATTTTAAGATTCAAAACTAGAATGGGAAAATATATATAAAGATATTTTCGTAAATCATAAATGTAGTAAAGGTCAGAACCCAAGAAGGCTTACCTGGAAAGTTTGCAGGATATTGGTGAGGGAGACATGAGGATAGGAAAAGAAGCCAGAATTACTGGGGACTAACCTGTCTGTAGAACTGGGACCTGAGATGGATAGCTAGATTTTCAAGTTATGGTGTCAAAAGGGATATAGTAAGCTTGACATGGTATCAGTATCTAAGAGGTCCAATCTGGAGCAAAACAGACTGTCCAGCCAATGGTGAATTTCGGAATCAGGCATTTGGCAGGGTTTACTGAGATCTAGCTGTTTGGATTGACATCTCAACAGCAGATCAAAGTCCAGACAGTAATATCCCCCACATAGTAGCTTGGCATGGCATAGGCAATCAATATATTTTTATTGACTTGACCTACTGATAAACAGAATAAACGAACACATATCTGGCAATAAGATATCATGTTGTCAAGACCCAGAGAAGCTGAGTGCAGTTCGTGACCTGGCTCCAGGCCCAGATAGGGATTTCAGTGTTAATCAGGGCAAGCTGCCTAGTGACATGGACAGAGCAAGCTCAGTGAAGGCCAGGAGGAAGAGAAAGGATACAGCTCAAGGGGCTCAAAGATGTTGGAGCTCACCCCAGATGCAATGGCCTTGGATCCAGCACAAATTCAAGATTGTACCTATGAGTAGGGTTACAGCACCTGATGTACTTCAAGGCTTGGTCAGGCTAGTTGCGTCAGGACCAGGATGGAGCTAAGAGTGAAGGTGGCAGGTGCCCAAAGCTTAACAGGAAGTGAAAATATGTATTGACATATTATTTACTGAGTTTTTAAACATTAACTACTCACCTAAAAAATTAAATTTTTTATTTGGGATGCAAAGGGAGTTTAATTTGAATTTGTTTTATTAATCAGCTTAATAGGTACTAAAATTTCTGTATTTAAAGAATATTTAAGGCATGGAAAGTTCTAATGAAGTAATCAAAGAGTTGGTAAATAGTATATGCTACTATGGTCAGAATTCTGTGTGTGCATATTACGTGTATACAGATATAGATAAAGAGGAAATTGGACATATCTTGCAGAGACTAACAAAAAGTTCTAGAAGGAAATATATCAAAATATATTTAACAATACTTTCTGGATGGTAATGCCTATAAATTACTTCTGTTTTGTTCTTTGTAATATTGGGTGTTTTTATAATTCCTGACGATGAGTTTACATTACTTTTGTAATCTTTTTAAAAAGATTTTTTGAAAACCTATCTCTTACAGTATCTCTACAATTCATAGAGAAAGAATGAATACTCCACAGCTCAGTCTATGAATTCAGTATGACCTCGCTACCAAAATTAGACAAGAATGGAATGAGAAAGGAAAATTACAAGCCAAACTCAGCCATCAATGTATATATACAGGCCCAAATCAGCCATCAGTTTTTTTTTTTTTTTTTCCAACATAAAAGAAACAAACTCTTGGAAAACCAAATCTAACTGTATTTAGAAAGATAATACACTAAGAGCTAGCTGTCTTCATCCTACAAGAACAATTTATCATAAATAATAGTTTCGTACTGGCAAAAGAACTGACAAATTTTCAGTGGAATAGAATGGAGAGGCCAGTTAACAGGGTGTAGATGACATCTCAACAGTCTTGACTTGGATTTCCTTGCTCACCAGTGAGACTATCACTTCATATGACACACTAATACATGGAAATTTGTCACATGATGGGGGTGACATAGCTGAACAGTAGAGAAAGGAAGGAATCTTTAAAAAGTACAGTTGGAAAACTGATTATAAATATAGACAAAATTGAATTTGGATTTCTAGCTCCTAGTATGCTTAAAAATCAATTATAGACAGAGTAAGGAATTTATATGTCAAAAACAAAACTTTATGAGAGGAATATATATGGGTGAATATTTTTCTGACTTGAGGATAGAAAAGAATTCCTTTAACAAGACCAAATATGGTATCCTAAAAGAACATATTGACAAATTTGTTAAACAACTATACTATACTCCAGGTCCTCCCTCCAAAATCCTAAACCCAAATCTCATCACGTTTTTCAGTGAAATAAAAATACTTTCTGTTTCCAGCAAACATCCTCCATAAAAGGCTTTGAAGTTGTTAATTAGCAAAAAATTCAGTACAGTATCTATTTTTAAAAAGCAGCATTAAATTATAAGAACTATTTTTCTATTTACCCTAGTTCCTTGAATGACCATGTGGAAGAATCAAATGCACAAAAGTTAAAGCCCGCAATTTTCTTCTTGAAGTAAATGTCAGCATTTTTAAGAAACAACTGAGGCCAATTTCCTTTTTTAACAGTAAGAACAACTTGTAACTAGAAGACAGAATCTCTATTCAAGTATTTTACATAGTGCTTCTGTGAATTGCATATAGTGGATAGCATCATATTGATTTATAATGTCAAAATCCAGTGCAGAGGTTTCACAGAGGAAGTAGAAAGAGATAAGATGACTACTCACCACTGCTCTGGGCACCAAGGCCCAACCTCTCCTCCTCAGAGGGCAGCTGTCCAGGTACCTTTAGTCCCAGCTCACATCTGAGGCTTCTTATTCCTGGGTGACAGAGCAGCTTTTGGGCACTTTCTAGAATGCTTTATCATGTGCTAGAGAATGATAATGGTGAATTTCTCAGAGATTTGTGCTTGGAGGATTCCCTCATTCTCTGCTGGGAGAGACAACCACCCCCCAGTAGTTGGCTTTAAAATTTGTTTTTATCTGTCTGTCTGTCTGTCTATCTATCTATCTATCTATCTATCTATCTATCTATAGATATTTTCACCATGTAGCCCAGGCTGGTCTTGAACTCATGAGTTCAAGAAATTGGCCCACCTCAGTCTCCCAAAGTGTTGGCATGAGCCACCACACCTGGCCCCAGGTAGTACTTTTTACACTTGTATTGTCCAAGTTTTAGCATGAAGTGTTGCTTTTTCTCTGGTGGTCTAGAAGAGTTCACCCTGCCTGGTAGTGTGAATTTCACCTACTAGAAGTGTGTCTCCAGCAGACATCATCCTGAGAATGTCAGCGGGGGACTCAAAAATGAAGGGGCATCTCCTTGTCAGTGGGGATCTCATAGTCATCAGTGCCACTAGCGGTTAACAGGAGTACCTCTGGATGTGCATGCTGTTTTAGGCAGGTCTTTTCAGGTTTTGAAAATGCACAAAGCGAGTGAGGGGACTGGAAATTGAATTAATTCTTAGATCTTTATCTCAGAAATGTAAGCCCAGAGCAAGAAAATCAGCACAGTGCTCTGGAGTCCTCTCTGGTCTCCGGGTTTCTGGGTGGCACCTCCCAGAAGGTGCAGGTACCACAGATACCCCTGCAAGACTCAGTGGAAAAACTCTCACCACTATTCTTATGCCCAAGGGGCCACGCTGTGAGTGTCTCCAGCTCCTCAATCACACAGGTCTTCTCATCCCATGCCTAGATAAGGCAGTTACATTGAAACTATTGCATCACCTTGCTGCAGTCATGTATGATTAACTAGATATGCTGGAAAGAGAGAGGAAGGAGGCTGGTTACGGAGTTTAAGGAGTGTCATTTATGGTAAAACACATTTTTCCTATAGTAAAATCAATCATGGGTGGTGGTAATTGCTACAGCATGCTTTAGTACTGGTTTGATTTCTCCATTTCTAGATAGTGTTTCCCATTAAGTTTTTTTTTCTTTTTTTTTTTTTTTAAAATCAGCCTCAAAGAAACCTTAAAATAAAGTTTTGACTGAGGGCGGGTGAAGGGGACATGGAGTATGACAGTCACTTTTGTTCCAGTGTTAATTTTCAAAAACTCCGGATGTCTAATATTGAAAGCCAGTCCAGAGCGCTCAGTGTTAAAGAACTCGCTCCCTACCCGCCCCCCCGCCACCCCGCCACCCCAACTGCGGGGCTGAATCACACGAGGAAGGAAAGTCTGGCTCACTGCTTTATTAATTCACTACTGTGATTTCTTTCTCTGTTACTAAAGGGGACTGGGTAGGGGGTGGTAAATTGAGTGGGCAGCCAGGAAATGTGATATTTTTCTTGGTTCCTTGTGATTGGAGGAAATTCTGTCTTCTCCTTTTGGTTCAAAAGTTTCAGCAACATAACCTTTTTTTGTTTTGTTTTGTTTCTCTGTGAAGTAATTTGACTTTTCAGTGGAAGCTACCCCAAGCCCACCTCTGTGGGGTTGTAAAACCCACTCGCTTTTATATAATTTCATTAAATGAAGTCATCCAGATGGTGCGCCCATACAAAACCCTGACCTTCAAAGGTCTCTGCCTGTCTCTAGGTCCTTGGGTAATTTGAAGTGTCACTTCTTGGCCATGTCTGCTCAGACCTGTCACCTTAAATCTCCTCTTTAAACTTTATCTTACTTTTCTCCTTTATCTCCTTTGGAAGGGAGGTGAACATTAATAGGAATGATCTTCAATGCCGATTCTCTGAAGACCCACAGTAATTCTTAGTAATCAAACCTGATGTGATGGACAAAATACACACTATGTGTAAATGTCCCATGCAAAATGTAAGAAAAATTAGATGATGTACAGCAGTTATTTTTAGTCCTTCGAATAAAACATACTCCTCACATGCATACTCCTCACATTTGAGAGCAATATTATAAATAATGCAGCATTCATTTAATATAACGTCAGTATATTTCATTTCAAAAGACCAATTGTAATTTCTATTTCTGTTTATTTTTAAAGAACTCTTCACTATTGTAATAATATTTTAATAATAATAACAATGACCCATATACATTACATACTTAATATATGACAGTACATAAGCTAGGGTTTATAAAAATATATATGATCAAATTTCATCCTAACAATACATTATGAGTTAAGTATTACCCCCATTTGACAAACAAGGAAACTGGGTCTCAGAAATGTGCACAATCATGTTTAAAAATCCTAATTCTCTATCTCAAAAACCCATCGTATGCTGTCTCTAAGAGAAATGTGTAGACTGCTCAAACTGGTTCTAATAAAGTTTTCCCTCATTTTCAATGTTTCTATTCTGTAACAAAAAAACTGTAAATAAATAATACAAAAAGCATATTTATAACCTAAGTATAAGGTCTAAGAATAATAATAAAATGGATACTTGCATACCCACCCTTGAGGTAAGAAATCAGACATTAGCAACACCTTTGAAGCCTCATGTACCTTTCCCCCAATCTATTCATCTTCCCCAATCCAGAGACATGATTTAGTGCGTGTGAGTGAGCCACCTCCCCAATTAGAAAGTAGGCTTCTTGAGGAAAAAACTGGGTTTATCATGCCTTCATTTTTCTTTTTAGCTTTACCACATAGGCATTTATCCCTGAACACTGTACTATTTGATTTTGCTTGGTTTTGAACTTTATATGATTATTCTTTTGTAACTTGCTCTTTTCATTCAGTACCACCTATGTTGATGAGTATCGTGTATAGTTCTTAATCTTCACTGCTATACAGTATTCAACTGTATGAATATACCACACTTTTTTTTATTATACTTTAAGTTCTAGGGTACATGTGCACAATGTGCAGGTTTGTTACATATGTATACATGTGCCATGTTGGTGTGCTGTACCCATTAACTTGTCATTTACCTATGTCTGAGTGTTCTCATTGTTCAATTCCATTTACCCATTATCCCATTTGCCTGAATCTGTGTTGCTTCAGGTTTTTACTGTTACAAATCAAATAGATATTCTTGTCCAAGTCTCCTGGTAAACACATGCTAAAATTTATTTTGGATATATATCCAGGAGTAAAATTGGCAGATTGAAGGGTGTGTGAAGTTCAGTCTTACATAACCATGTCAATTACTTTTTTGTATTTTGAAAAAAAAAATTTCCCATCGTTTTTCTACTGTTCTGTTTGCCACTCATTTTCTTGTTAATTTGTAGGCTGCCTTTATATACTTTTATTTCTTTTTTTGTTAGACATACAGTTGCAAATATCTTCTCCAAATTTTCAGCTGACTTTTCAGAGAAAGTCTTAAGTTTAACATTGTCAAATTTTAATTATTTTCCTTTATGAGTAAAAACCTTATTTACGAAATCTTTTCATTTCCAAAGGTGTTATTCATCTAAAATGGTTTTTTGTGGTTTGCATATTTAAATGTTTAATATCTCTGAAATTGATTTGGGGATATGGTAAGAATAGGCAGGAATTTGATTTTATTTTTTCCATGAATTCAGGGGAGCCACAGTCTGAAACCACACCATGTGGGCTCTATAATTAAAATATTACAATCTTCTCCATAACATTCTTGCTCCTCTCTTGAAAAAGGTTTATATATGTATCTTATGTTCCTAATTGCTTTTGTGACTATTGTCTTTTTTTTTTCAATTTGGTTTCCTTTTCTAACTTTTTTGCTTTTGTGACCGCTGCCTTTAAAAAAAAATGGGGGAGGGGGTTCTTTTCCTTTCCTTTTTTTTTAAAGAGGTAGAGTCTTGCCATGTTGATCAGGTCAAATCTCTGACCTCCAGCCATCCTTTTGCCTCAGTCTCCCAAGTAGCTGAGATTATAGGCTGGTTTCTTTTTTCAACTTGTTTGCTGTTATATAAAAATGCAATTGACTTTTACATAAATATTTGCGTTTTAATATCTACGGATTCTTTTGGGTTCTTCATAAACACAATTGTGTCATCTGAAGGGTGACTTTGAAGATGTGTGTGTGTGTGTGTGTGTTTAAAAATACATTAAAGACTCAAAAGGTATTCATTATTCTGCTATTTTGCCACTTTAAAAAAATCAATTTTATTTTATATATTTATTTCATTTCTCTGTCAATATATATAAATTTCAGTCTGTTTTCTCAGTTAAGTAATATTTATTCATTCAGAAAACTTAGAGAATAGACATAAGAAGAAAATCACAATGCCCATAATCCTATCACACAATTAATTAGAATTCAACAATATAGTTTTAAATGACTTACCATGTGCTCTAAATGCACTACTTATTTCCTATTTTCAAAGATTTTGCTTTCTGGTGAATAACTACCATAAATGTTTTGATATTATACTCATTTGGGCTTTTTTCTAGAAGTGAATACATATTTTTAACACAAACAGGTCATATTGTACATGCAGTTATGCAACCTAATATTTTTCACAAACTATGTATGTAACCATTTTTTGACATTACTGAAAATTCTTCTGCCACATTATTTTTGATGAATGCATTGTATATTTCATTGTATGTATTATAATTAATCAGTTTTATTGCATATGTACTGTATTCAATATTTTGTTATTATAAATAGTTAATGACTTTCTATCATCCTATGATGATTCCCTCAGAATAAGTTTCTGGAAGTCAAATGCAAAATTTTACATTTTTTAAATAGCATTGCCAAATTCTCTTCCAGAGATTTTGTTCCAATATAGACTCTCACCAACTGTGTATCAGATCCATTCTGTAGTCATTTTCTCTTTTTCTCTCTGTCTCTCTCTCACACAAACACACACACACCCCCCAGGACTCTAAACTTGAATCATTAAATGGAACCAAAAACTTCCTAAAAGTTTCACTAAAACTACCTAGGAAAACTTTGCAAAATTACCCACCCTAGAAATGGCTGTGCTAGCTCCCACTGAGGTTTTTTTTTTTTTTTTAAAGTTTATTTATTTTCTGGGTACTTCTCAACAAGATGACTAGTGTATAATACTTTATTTTCCTTTCTTTATAGGGTAGAGATAAGCTATTTCTTTTAATTGTACTATGTCTGATCGAATCCCTTCATGTATGTACTGCTTTGTTTCTAAATATAAGCATGACAGGTTCAGAGCTGTCCGTGGTCACGTAGGGGTTTTTGGAAATAATTTTAGCTTCGGGCATACCCCTGAACGTGGGCAGCGCCTACACATTGTCATCTCAGCCCCCTCTTGCCCTTTTGGGAAGTCCTGATACCCTCATGAGGAGGTTTTTTTTCTGCTTCATTCTCAAACCAACGTGGGGTTTCCTTATATCCTTGGCCCAACTTGAACTTACACAATTGTAATGGGCAGCGTTATATTGAGAATGCATGTGGTAGAATATTGGTTCTCACATCTGGCTACAAATTTATTTACTTAGGGAATTAAAAAAAAAAAAATCCATGTCTGAGCCTTGCCCCTGAGATTCAGATTTAATTTGCCTAAGTCATCACCTCTGATCGTTGATGGGTGTCTTAATGTGGATTCCACGGTCTACCACTCCAGATGATCACAATGACCCTCCAAAGAAGGAGGCTGGATAAAGACAGGAACTGAGTGGAAGAGAGGAGACTCATGAAGCAGGAGTGAAAGTCTCTCTCCTTTTGTGGTTTTAAAGTAGAAGAAGGTTAAATCGTGTCAGTTTATGAAAAGTAGAGGGTGTGAGAATTTCATCATTTCATCACCATCTTTGGTACTTCCAATTCTGCTCAGTAATCTGCTTAACCAATCATGAGTATTTTCAATAGAAGGTGTAATTTCATGGTTTATTACCTGTCCTTTTCCTTTAAAGAAAGAGGGAAGGAGTAGAGGGGGAGAGGAGAGGGCGGGACAACACAACAAAATGAGAAGGACAAAAAGGAGGGAAAGAAGAGAAAGTGCGAGAGAAGCCAGGCGAGGGAACAGGCAAGCACACAAGGAGGAAGAGCAGTGCCATTGCAGAGAGGTGCCCTGTGAGCGGCAGGTAGGGATGCCAGTTGGACACTTGTTGAGTGAGAAATTGATGAGATAGAAAGAGGTCAAAGCAGAGGAAGGCAGACAGAAGAGGAAGAAGAGGTACACAGAACACCAATATCCGGGGCTCACCTCCAACAGAAAAATGAAGCAAAGTGTAGGAAATCAAGAATACAGCCTTCCCATTTGCTCAGATGCTCCTACTCCGACGGCGCAAGTGGGTCTTGAAAGATGGGGTAATTCAATCCCAACTCTCAACAAGATGGCAACTACTGAAGACATCATAGGCAGACATGCTATAACTCTCCTCAGTGATCTATTTATCTACTATTCGGTTCCTTCCTCGGTTCTTTTCTTCATCAATAAAAGCTGTGCATACCTAAATAGAAAATAAACATCAGTTATTTATCTCCTTTCAGATGACATTCACGTATATTTTATGTATCTGTCGTAGAACATCCATCTACCTTAACTGAAATGGTGAAGGGGAAGGCGTATGATTAGGGGCGGGGTTGAGATCAGAAAATCTTGCTTCTACCAGTTGGCATCTTTCTTAATCCTTCTATAGAAATTAAGAATGTTTTTATTGGCATATACCAAAAAATTCATGTTTTCAGTGGTAATGTTCACAAGAAGTCTTGAGGTAGTCCCTTCCCGGGTCCTTTAGAGGGCTGCATAACCTCTAAGTATTGTTTTTTGTCCTTGTGATTTTGCTTCATGGTTGTAAGATTTTGTCCTCAATTCAGCATCTCAAGCTGGAATCAAAGGCAAGGGAAAGGTTCTGTCCTTTTAATCAGAAAGCAAAATAACTTTCCCAAAAGTCCTCCTGCAAATCTACTTAATGCCTCATTTAGCAGAAATGGGTGAAATGGCCATCCTCAGCTCCAAGGGAGGGTGGGAAAGAGACTGCATGACTGTTCTGCTTGCCTCCTGGGAGGAGGGAGAGGAGGAAGGGCCTGAGGATGGCTTGGGGGAAGTCAAACCACAGTGACTTGCAAACCCTCATCCCAGTTTTGGCTGAGGTCCCTTTCTGTGCTCGTCTGTGCTCCTCTCCACTTTATGACTTCAAGCACAATTTCCAAAGTATAATCCATTTATAGAAACACAAACCCAGGGAATTTCTATCATCTAAAATAAAGCCAACACATCCATACATATTTATATTATTCTTTCTTACAATACCATACTATGTTTTTCCAGAGGTATTACTTAGCTAATAGGGTTTCTAGGTTCCTTGTCTCTGCCTTATCATCTATTACTTTAAAACTTCTAGTTTCAAGTATAATGTAGCCATATCTGCTGTTGTGGCACCTATAAATTAATTGTTTGGGGATTATTCATTGCTTTCACCAGTTGAACTATGTAGCTTCAAATTCATAACTTTTTCAAAGTCTCCTCCCCAACCCAGTCATCTTATTCTTTTGTTTTGTTGGAGACAAAGTCTTGCTCTGTCACCTAGGCTTGAGTGCAGTAGAGCTATCATCGCTCACTACAGCCTCAAACTTCTGGGCTCAGGGGATCCTCCTGTCTCACACTCTTGAGTAGCTGGTACTATAGGCATGCATCACCACACCCAGCTATTTTTACCTACTTATTTTGTAGACAGGATCTGTGTTGCCCAGGCTGCTCTTGAACTGCCGGCCTTAAGCAATACTCCCATCTCAGCCTTGGAAAGTGCTAGGATTACACATGTGAGCTACCACACCCGGCCAATCGTCTTTTTAGTAACAGGATATTTTCTATTCCCATTTTATTTTCCTATAAGTAAACAAAGGCTTAGTTGTTTTCATTCTTAAAAAGTGCTGTTTACAGGCACTCAATGCTTATTGCCCACTCACAAGTCTCCCATGACCCTCATGGGGGGCTGTGAGCCCCTCACTGTGTTCTCCTGGTTTCCTACCTCCATTGTTCAGACACTTATATTAGAGACTCCACTGTGAACCCCACAGGGCAAGCATGCTGCACTCACCTCTTAATCCCCAATGCCCAGCACAGCCTCCACATTAGAGGGCAACCTCTGTGTAGGCACTGGACAATGCTGATTGAACCAAAATGAAGTTAAAGGATGTGAAATGCGCTGTCTGGCCATATGACTTTCAGCTGGCTGCAGCTGAAACACTCAGACCAGGTGTCATCTGCAGTGCGAGTCCCCCTCTACGCTTCAGACAGCCACAGTCTCTCACCAGGCTGTTCTGCAGAAAAAAAAAAAAAAACCCTCCTCCCTTTAAGCCAAGCAGAAAAACAAGCAGATTTGGGAAATGAATGATAGTGAAGATTGACGGCTAAAGCTTCATTCCTTTTTGGCATCTTCACCATTTGTTAGTGCTGGGGAAACACCTTCATGCTACAAAGCAGGTCCATTGGCAGGAGGACAGTCAGGGAATGTGTTAGGGAAACAACAGGATCCCGGGGCCAAATTGTCTTCATCCTGCCCCTTGAGCTCTTCTTCTCTGGTGGCCATGCTTTTCATTTTAATTCATTTCCTGTTTAGAGATTCTTCCTGGGCAGGCCCTGAGGGTGTACTGATGAATTTATCCAACAGGCACGATTGCTTCCTTTTTTGTCTGTCTACCATATCCTCCATCATGTTTAACTCTCTTAATTAAGCTCTTTGAAATCAAATTGAACTACAAAAGCAGTCTTGCGTTTATCAGTATAATTGAAAATATTACCTCTTGCTAAAAGACTTGATTAATCCCATCCAAGTTTATGATCGCCCCTCTGTGTATCTCTTTAGCATTTATATTCCCAATGCCCCCCTTCAACTTGTCAGTGTGAGTGAGTGACCTCCCCAATTAAAAGGTAGGCTTCTTGAGAAAAGGAATGTATTGTGTTCTGTACTTATAAAAAATCATTCTGCTTCACAATATTGTTCCCCCACTAACGTGCTCACACTTACACTGATATATCCAAGCAGTGGTCTTGCACTGGATTTTAAATGTCTCTGCCATAGACCCATCTTGACCTAGAAAGACATTCTTGGTTCAGTATCAGGTCACTTGTAGTCTTAGTGCTGAACTCATATAATGGTCCACATGCTGTAAGTACTAACTGCCTGTGAGAATATAAAAAGATATGTGTATATATCAGGTTGGATGATGAAATACATTAGTTTCTTGTTTTTAAATTTTAGATTCAGCAGGTACATGTGGAGGTTTGTTATTGGATATATTGTGTGATGCTGAGATTTGGGCTTTTAATGATCCTGTCACCCAAGTAGCCAAAATAGTACCCAATGGGTAATTTTTAAACCCTTGCCCCCTCCCACTCTCCCTGCTTTTAGAGTCCCCAGTGTCTGTTGTTCCCATCTTTGCACCCATGTGTACCCAATGTTTAACTCTCACTTTTAGGTGAGAACATGTGGTATTTGATTTTCTGTTTCTGCATTAATTTGCCTGGGATAATGGCCTCTAGCTGCATCCATGTTGCTGCAAAGGACATTTTATTCTTTTTTTGTGGCTGTGTAGTATTCCATGATGTATATGTACCACATTTTCTTCATCCAATCCACTGTTTATAAACACATGTGTTAATTCCATGTCTTTGATGTTGTGAATAGTGCTGTGATAAACATACAAGTGCAGTTGTCTCTTTGGTAGAACAGTTTATTTTCCTTTGGGTATATAGCCAGTAATGGGATTGTTGGGTCAAATGGTAATTCTATTTTTGGTTCTCTGAGAAATCTCCAAACTGCCTTCCATGGGGGCTGAACTAATTTGCCTTCCCAACAACATTGTATAAGCATTCCCTTTTCTCTGCAACCTCACCAACATCTGTTATTTTTTGACTTCTTAGTAATAGCCATTCTGACTGGTATGAGATGGCATCTCATGTGATTTTGATTTGCATCTTTCTGATTATTAGTGATGTTGAGCATTTTTTCATGTTTCTTGGTTACTTGTATTTCTTCACTCAAGACGTGTCTGTTCATGTCCTTTGCCCACTTTTTAATGGGGTTATTTGTTTTTTTCTTGTTGATTTATTTATGTTCCTTAGATTCTGGATATTAGCCCTTTATCAGATGCATAGTGTGCATATATTTTATCTCATTCTGTAGATTGTCTGTTTACTCTGTTCATGGTTTCTTTTGCTGTGCAGAAATTCTTTAGTTTAATTAAGTCCCATTTGTCTATTTTTTTGTTGTGTTGTATTGGGGTCTTCATCACAAATCCTTTGCCTAGGCCAGTGTCTGGAAGAGTATTACCTAAGTTTGCTTCTAGGATTTTTATAGTGTGAGGTCTTGCATTTAAGTCTTTAATCCATCTTGAGTTAATTTTTGTATATAGTGTGAGGTAGGGGTCCAGTTTCATTCTTCTGCATATGGTTAGCCAATTGTCCAACCACCATTTATTGGATAGGGTATTCTTTAGCTGTGCAGCTTTATTTCAAGAGTCTCTGTTCTATTCCATTGGTCTATAGGTCTATTTTTGTACCAGTACCATAATTTTTTGGTTACTGTGGCCTCGTAGCGTAGTTTAAAGTTGGGTAATGTGATGCCTCCAGCTTCACTCTTTTTGCTTAGGATTATCCTGGCTATTTGGGCTCTTTTTTGGTTACATATGAATTTAGGAATAAGTTTTTCTGATTCTGTGAAAAATGATGTTGGTAATTTGATGGAAATAACATTGAATATGTAGATTACTTTATCCTAACAATATTGACTCTTACAAACCATGAGCATGGAATGCTTTTTTATTTGTTTGTGTCATCTATGATTTCTTTCAGCAGTAATGGAATCTTTCAGCGTTCTCTTTGTAGAGATGTTTCACCTCCTTGGTTAGATGTATTCTTAGCTCTGTGTGTGTGTGTGTGTGTGTGTGTGTGTGTGTGTCTATTGTAAATGGGACTGCATTCTTGATTCCATTCTCAGTTTGAACATTATTGGCATAGAGAAATGCTACTGATTTTTGTATGTTGATTTTGTATCCTGAGACCTTGCTGAAGTCATTTATCATGTCTAAAAGTCCTTTGGCAGAATCTTCAGGGTTTTCAAGGTATGGAAACTTATTGTCAGTGAAGAGAGATAATTTAACTTCCTCTTTTTTTATTTGGATGTCTTTTCTTTTCTTTCTCTTCTCTGCTTACTCTGGGTAGGACTTCCAAAATGCATCTGAGTGTGTACTCTACTGGGTATTGGAGATGACCACAGAGAAAAGGAAAGCTTTTTTGAGATTTAGTGTAACAACTGGATCCCTTTTCCCTTAGTATATATTTCTCTTCTTTGTTCTTGATGTGTTCCCTGGCACTAACATGGTGCTTATGAATTCATTGAACTGAATGACTTCTACATGATGATGCGACAGCCAATGGAGGTCCTCTTTCTCTAAAGTAGCAGTTCCCATTTCACCAATCTAGCTTCTTTACTGAGGTTCTGTGGGCAGTTCCAGTGGTTCTCTAAGTAAATATATATAGTCCGAGAAAACTGTACTTAATGATTAGAGAAGCCAGAATTGGACGGGAAGTTTAAGCAGTCATTGTGCTGGGGGTTTTATACACAGGAACAGGTTGGGCAAGAGATAGGATGAAAGAGAAGGACTCTTTTATGATAAGAGGTTCCCAAGGCAATTTTTTTTTTTTTTTTTTTTTTTTTTTTAGACAGAGTTTCACTCTGTCACACAGGCTGGAGTGCAGTGTCATGATCTCGGCTCACTACAACCTCCGCCTCCAAGGTTCAAGGGATTCTCATGCCTCAGCCTCCTCTGTAGCTGGGATTGCAAGTATGTGCCATCATGTCCAGGAAATTTTGGTGTTTTTTAGTAGACACAGGGGTTCACCATGTTGACCAGGCTGGTCTCGAACTCCTGGCCTAAAGTGATCCACACACCTCGGCCTCCCAAAGTGACTGGATTACAGGCATGAGCCATCATGCCCAGCCACAGATATTTTTAAGTGGATACATTCAACACCTTTTTTCAGCCCCCTAGTTTCTTGCCAGCCTCTATTATAGAGTCTAGAATACCTAAAAGCAGCCATGTAACACAGTGAGATGTAAAGGAAAGTTTGTGAGACGGTGTATTAGTCCATTTTCACACTGCTAATAAACACATATCCAAGACTGGGTAATTTATAAAGGAAAGAGGTTTAATTGACTCACAGTTCAACATGGCTGGAGGGGCCTCAGAAAACTTATAATCATGATAGAAGGCAAACACGTCCCTCTTCACATGGTGGCAGGAAGAAGTGCTGAGCAAAAGGGGGAAAAATCCCTTATAAAATCATCAAATCTTGTGAGAACTCACTCACTATCACAAGAACAGCATGAGGGTAATTGCCCCCATGATTCAATCACCTCCCACTGGGTCCCTCCCATGACATGTGGGGATTATGGGAACTACAATTCAAGATGAGATTTGGGTGGAGACACAGCCAAACCATATCAGTGGGTCTCTCTTTCCAGATAAAATAAATAGAAGGAGGCAGGTGCCATTCTCTTCCCCTTCTTTCTGTGTAGAGTATAGCTGTGATGAATGGACCAACCATTTTTTCCGTCATGAACCAACAAGCACGAGGACAGAAGCGTAGCCCACTAAGAATTATAGAACTCAACGTGAGAGAAAGCAAGTGTCTCTGATGATGTTGTTGGACTGGATTCCCTACCTCCAGGTACTTGTTAGGTAACGTACTTTAATGCATCTTTGTTATTGAAACGTCTCATTCACAACATTTTGAGGGTCCACACTAGTGTTTTGTGGTCTCTTCTTGAATTACTTAATTGCATACATTGTAGCTTATTGGATAAGTCAAGCCCTGAATTTCTGTTATACAGTGTGAGTCTCAGTATTCTAGTATAGCTTAAAATAGCTATTTAATTTCAAAATTAATTTTGCCCGGAAATGGATTTGGATTTTTAGAGTGAAAGGTTAGACTTTACAAACCCATTCCAAAAAGGATCTTTGTTTCAGTTTGAAAGAGAGCATAGTGTTGTAGAAAGATTATGGTTTTGGGAGTCAGACTCAAGACACACCTAACTGCAATCTCACCTCTGTCACTTAGTACACAATTAAATTAGGTATGATATTTAATCCTCTAAGCCTCTACTTCCTCAAGTTTAAAATGATGAAAGTACCAATCTTGAAAAGAAGTATGAGGATTAAAAGTAATGTACATTGGCTGGGCGCAATGGCTTACGCTATAATCCCAGCACTTTGGGAGGCCAAGCCAGATGGATTACTTGAGGTCAGGAGTTCAAGACCAGGCTGGCCAACATAACGAAACCCTGTCTCTACTAAAAATACAAAAATTAGCCAGGCATGGTGGCATACACCTGTAATCCCAGCTACTTAGGAGGCTGAGGCAGGAGAATCCCTTGAACCCGGGAGGTGGAGGTTGCAGTGAGCCGAGGTCATACCACTGCACTCCAGTCTTGGCAACAGAGCAAGACTCCATCTAAAATAAATAAATAAATAAATAAATAAATAAATAAATAAATAAATAAAAAATATATATAGACATGAAATGTTCTGGTACACAAGGAACATTCAATAAATCAATGTAGACACAGATCTTACATTTTTCACAAAAATTAACTCAAAATGGATCATCAACCTAAATGCGAAACACAAAACTATAAAACTCCTAGAAGAAACATAAGAGGAAATCTAAGTGACCTTCAAGTGGGCAATTACTTTTCAGACACAACACCAACAGCATGACCTTTAAAAGAAAACATTGATAATTTAGATGTTATAAAAATTAAAAACTCCTGCTCTGTGAAAGATACTAATGAAGAAAAGGAAAACAAAATCCACAGATTGAGAGAAAATCTTTGTAAAACACATATCTGATAAAGGATCAGTGTCCAAAATATACAAAGAATTCTTAAAACTACAATAAGAAAATAAACAATCCAAATTTCTAAATGGGCAAAATGTCTGGACACCTCACCAAAGAAGATATACAGATGACAAAAAAGAAACATATAAAAGGATGCTCAATATCTTATGTCATCAAGGAATTGCAAATTAAAACCACACTGAGATACCACTACACACCTATTAGAATGGCCAAAATCTAGAACACTGACAATATCAAATGCTGGCAATGATGTGGAGCAACAGAACCCTCATTCATTGCTAATGAGAATGCAGAATGGCAAAGCTCCTTTGGAAGAGAGTGTGCAGTTTCTCAGAAAACTAAACATAGTCTTATCATACAGTCTAGCAATTGCACTTCTTGATACTTACCCAAATAAGCTGAAATGTTATTTCCACACAAAACCTGCACACAAATGTTTATAGAAGTTGTATTCATCATAACTGCCAAAATTTTGAGGCAACCAAGATGCCCTTTAATAGTGAATGGATAAACAAAATGTGGTATATCCATATAATGGAATATTATTAATGCTAAGACTAAATGAACTACCAACTCACAAAGACTTGGAAGAAGCTCAAGTGCATATTACTAAGTGAAAGAAGCCAATTTGAAAAGACTACATGCTATGTGATTCCAATTAAATGACATTCTAGAAAAGGCAGAACTATGGAGACAGTAAAAAGATTAGTAGTTGCCAAGGATTTGAGGGGAAGAGGGAGGCAAGAATGTGAGAAGCTCAAAGGATTTTAGGGATAAGAAACTACTTTTTTTGATACTATAATGGTGGACACGTGACATTATACATTTGTCACAACCCATAGAATCTACAACACAAACAGTGAACCCTAATGTAAACTATGGACTTCAGTTAATAATAATATATCAGTATTGGTTCATCAATTGTAGTATATATACCACAGTAATGCAAGATGTCAGTGATAGAAAAACTGAGGGGTGGATGTGGTGTCATATGAGAACTTGCTATGCAATTTTTCTGTAAACCTAAAACTGCACTGAAAATTAAAGTCTATTAATTTAAAATGTTAATGTGCATGAAGCATCTGGTACACAAGTAACCATCAATGAATAATAGCTGTAATTATTTAATCTCTGTCTTCCCGGGGAGTGTGTCCATCACACAGTAACTTCTGTAGTCGGCTAAGGGGGCCCATTACGTCAGGGTTTCTCATTCTTGGCATTATTGACATTTTGGGCCAGATATTTTTTGGTTGTTCTGAGCATTGTAGGATGTTTAGCTGTATCTCTGATTTCTCCAGACTAGAAAATGCCCACTCCACATCCTCACCCACTCCCATCTCCAATCTGTGACAACCAAAAACGTCTCCAGACATTGTCGAATGCACCTAGGAGGAGCAAAACCACCCCCCATGAGAATCACAGCATGATGTGCTTTTGAAGAAAAGCAAAAGGGCCCCAAAGATCTTAAAATCTGTACCTCTGTCACATTAGACCAGAGTTTCTAAACTCAAAATGGGAAATGCATGCCACTAAAAGTAAGTTATGTCTGCTGAGGATTCTTCATTATGTGATTTTGTCCTTGGGCCTTGAGACCAAAATAGCCTGGGCATATATCCTGGTTTGGCATTATTTGAAAGCCGGAAATCTGAACAATCGCTGCTTTTCTTCCCTTTTCTTTTCTTTGTTTTCTTTTCTTTTCTCTTTCTTTCTTCCTTTTTCTTTCTCTTTCTTTGTGTCTGTCGTCTCTGCTTTTCAAAGTTTCTGTTCAAACTGATCCAAATAAAACTAAAACCATATGGCCAGAGTGGGGGTATGATGCCCATCTATTTTCCCTCATTCCTTTCAAAATAAGCACAGAAGTTAAGCATGGCAAAATCCTTTGCTAGAAGATCATCTTTAGCCTGGTTGTTTTGTTTTGTGTTGTTTGAATAATTGCTTAGGACATTTTGATACTTCATGGCATTTTCCTCCCAAGAAAAAAGTTTTCAGATTAGTAATATTTCTCTTCACTAATCTCAGTCTTAGCCACTAAACCACAATCAAAGGGTCTAGAATAAAGAAAAAGACCCTGTTATTCGTTATTTTTTAAGCTAAAAGGGGATTTTGTGTATATGCCTTAATTGGGCTGGATACCCTACAACTGACTATCTTATTGAAGTTTGAAAGCTGGGAGTTTCCAGAATATGTGCTAAACTTGATTTGCCTGTGTGTGTTTTTATTAGGTACCAGCCAAAATATTTTATTTATTTGTTTATTTATGTAAAGAATGAGGGATTTCTGCTTAGGCCTCCGTCCAGGGGAATTCATGGTTCAATAAAGACTAACAGCCCCAACAAAGCTACAGCTTTCACCAGTTGGTTTCTCCCTGGGTTCTTTATCAAAAGACAACAGATCTTCTGAAAATGAACTTCCAGTGGATCATTCCTTTTTTTATCAAAACATCTTAGCAGAGCTAAAAGATAGCCTAGCTGGTTTGTGAGGCAGAAAAAGAGGATAGGCTAAGGGTAAAAAGGAACATGTGTGATGTGGGGCCTAGTGGGACTTATCCTCAGAAAAGACCTGGATTTCTGTGCTGTCATGCAGGCCCGCCCCTGACACTACAGAGCTTCCCTGGGGCTTGAAGAGCATTGCTTGTTGAGTGGATGTCTAAGTTTATGGGTTATATACTAGGCCAGCACTGGGCAGCAAATTCCAAGCAACAAAGGCAACCGTGTGTTTGTCAATAGATTTATATTCTTCGTGTGTTTGTGAAACACTGGACTCTAAAGTGCAGGGACTAGATGATTCTGACACTAAAAAAATATATATACCATCAGTAGCCTAAATCACCAGAGGCCTCCTGCTCAGAGATGTCTATGAAGGTGGCAAACGCCCAATGCCGGCAGAGCTTCAGATTCACCTGGAGAGCCTTTTGATGCTACAGACATCCAACTTCTCCAGTTACTCTTCATTAGATCTCTAGAGGGTAAGGGCTCAAGCATCAAAATCAGTGTGAGATTGGAAGCCATTGTTACACAGGCTACTTGAAAGTGGTAGTTACAGAAGGCTACCCAACTGTGTGTTCCATCTGGACACCTGTGAGTGACAGAAGTACTTGTCATGTGCTGTCCTTGGTGGGACACCACGCAGACAACAAACGGGACCTTTCTTCCCTAGTTCTCTTCGGATGGCCAATTGCCCAAACTTTCCAACTCATTCATCTTGTTACTCTCTATAAAACTCTGAGCACAGTCAGCCTCCCATTTGTGCTCAATCAATTAACCAATTAAGGCAGTAGATACTAATACCTTATTTCATTCTCCAGGTCTCTAGCTCAGCCTTCTCCTTCAGAAACTAAATAAATATTCAAAGTAGTAACACATGTTTGAGATTTCTGAGGGATCTCAAGTAACCTATAGGGAAAAGTGTTAGCATAATGACTCATATGAAAGCTGGGGGCCAGTCTGAAGGTGACCTTTTCAAGAGCAGTTGAGGACATTCAGGAATTATAAGGTCCTTCTATGTAAAGAAACATTTTATGTGAAGAAAGGTTTAAAATTGCATGTAAAAGACCCACTTACTACTGGATTAGAGAAATGACACATTAAGCAAGGCACCCTTGGCCTAGTCTAGGAAAGAATTAAAGGTGCCATCTCTAGGGCTGACAGCAGAGCCAGAGGCGTAGCTTCTTAAAATGTGTAACCCTCAACCCCGCTGCAATGCACTCTGGCCTCTTGGGTTCATAACTCATCCCCATGGACAATTGGTTGATGCTATCATGTAGAACACATGGGGTTCTAGGATTCACTACTGGGCAAACTCTACCTCTGGCAGAGTCCAGTCAATAGGGCCCATGCAAATGAGCATCTGAGGGGGCTCAATTGCAAAATTTAATCGCAAAAATCATCTCAAAGGTCAAACCGTAGTCAAATGGGTAAGTTGTGGCTCTGCCACTAAATAACTCTGGGTGACTTTGAATGAATAAATTCATTCATTCATTCATTCATGTACTTATAAAGTAACTGTTATGTGCCAGAAGTGTGTCAATCACTGGGGATATAGCAGTAATCAAAACATACAGCCCCATGCCCATGCCTGGCAGGGAAAGAGATGTTAAACAAAGCACCGAAATACATGTACAAATACAACTTATGATAAGAATTGAGAAGGAATGGTGTAACACGGGGGTCCCTCCTTTAGACTGAAGGGTCAGGGAGGACCTCTTGAAGTAATTAAACTGAAACTTAAAGGATGATCAGGAATTGGACAAAATGGTGGGGGAAGAGGGCTTCAGACGTTGATAACAGCAAGACTGTCAGCTGGTGTTCGAGGGAAAGAGTGTTTAGAGAAGTGGGCATGGGAGTTACAAATATGGTACTTGCCCCATAATGATGAAAATGATGGCCCAAGGGATGCAAACCAGGCATGAAGGGAAATGAAAGAGGGAGGTACTGAAAAAGAAAAAAGCAAGTGAGTATATTGGTGGTCTGACCAAGGCTGCTGAGATTGGAGAATGGTTTCAGCGAGGGACCTCAAGCCTGTGCACTGAAGGAGACGCTTTCTCAATGGAGAAGTTCTTATTTGAAGTAGCAGTAGCGGTGGTGTCCAGCGGGTGGCCGCGGGAGTGGATGGCGGAGATGGAGTGCAGAAAACATATATTGGCAGTGAGTGGGTCCCAGGAAAGAGCCCATTCAGTGGGCTCTTTGCTGAATGTGCCCCTGGATATTCATATTTCTTAGAAGAATGAAGACTGGTCCAGGTGCTAAAGTTTTTAATGAGTGACAGGAAGAGACAAGGAGGCTTGCAGACAATCTCCTGTCTCCCCTGGGGAGCCCCTCAGATTTTTGCTATAGGCAATAACAATATTCAGTTTTCTTCACTCTTTCAACATGATAAAAAACACACTAGGCTTAAAATCAGAAGACCTAGGTTCAAATTCTGGCCTGGTGACCTTCTCGATGTGCCCCCTTTCTTTGGACATGTCACTCTGAGCCTCTAGGTCTGGGTTTCTTCATCTGTGAATTATATAAATGATTTTCGAAGGGTGGTTGGAAGTGGGGCGGGGAAGACATGCCTCCTTAGGGAAGTCCACCAGAATTTTGAGGGCAGTGGTTTTCAACCCACCTTGCACGTGAGAATCACCTGGGGAACTTAAAAAATTATAAGCCACCCATGAGATTCTGAATTTGGCCTGGGTTGGCCAGGTTTGGGAATTTTTTGAAAGGTCCCCAGTGATTCTGATGGGCAGCTTGGGAACCACTGCTCAAGGGAAGCATATGTCATTTGAGATGATCTCCAACTTACACCACTAGAATATAAGCCTCGTTTTTCTGTTTTGTTCACAGAAATTACCTGAGTGCCCAGACTAGCTGACATAGCGTAGGCATTCAACAAATTGTGTTTGCATTTTACTCTGATTATAAAGCAGATCAGAGCACCATGCCCCAAGGACATGATAAAGTCAAAATTGTCACTGAATGTCTTATTCAACTACTTAATTCTTTGGTCAATCCTGGCCATAGAAATGTGGGTGACCCTGTAGCTCCAAGCATAATTCTAAAAGATTAAGTAAGATCCATTTATATATAATGAACCTCCTTCAGAATGTTCCACACATGTACATACACATGGCCTCAACCTCACAAGGGGTCTGCCTTCAGGGAATTAATTCATTAGACCCCCAGGGATATCATGGCCCCTTTTCTTCTCGGTTCCCATTGCACCTTGACTCGGTTTTGCCCCTCAGCAATCACAGAGTGTGTAGATTTTCTGTTTAAAAATCTCCCTACGATGCCCCTGTTTACAAGAAATTCCCTGAAGACAGAGAGTCTTCTATGTTCCTTCTAATTCCAGCACTTATTGATAATGACAGTGATAATGATGATGAGTCCCTGGCTTTGAACCAATATTTTATCACTTAATGAATACATTTGAATACTGTCTGGGACACACTGGGGATTTTCCTCTGCTGTATTTCCCTTCCAATAGAGAAAGAACCAGGATTAGACCACAGAGTCCAATCAGAAATGTCCTTGGTGGCTGGTGGTGGGGTCACTTAGATACTGATATTTCCCTGGGATGAAGGCAAGAAGGAAGGGTCGAAAGGAAGCTTGGGGGACTCTGGCCCATGAAGACTGGCTGATGGGCTCAGGTTATCGCCCTTTTCCCAACCTGCTTCAGGGAGGTCAGGGAACAAAAGCACCGTGATGACTTTTGAAAGAAGGAGAGGTCTTACCGGGTCAGAGGGGTACATAGCTGCAAACTTTTCCACTATGTGGCCTCCTAGAAACAACTGCAGTATGGGAATTTAAAAACTCAGTCCTCAGCCTTTTTCTTAACCAGCTGAGTGACACTGGGCAAGCCACTTAACCACTCAAGGGTTTAGTCTTTTCGTCCATAAAAGAAATGACTAAAAGTTGTTGCTCTAATCACAGTGCCATAGTGCAAATCAAAACCAGGTAATACATGTAAAATCTCTTCACAGTAAAACCCTTTCCATGCTCTGTGAAGTAATATAGATAGCAAAGCACTGTTCCCGTCGTGTTCTGGTCACTTAGGTGTCCTGGAGTTTGCTGCATCAGCTTTTTGGGCAGGGCCCTTGTGAGCAGCCCCCAGGTCTAGCATAGAGCGGAAGTGAGCATTGTGGAGTGGGTTTGCTGCTTATGCTGCCTGTCATTTTAGCTGTAAATGGTGCTTTTGTCTCTCTTGAAATCAGATAAGAGCCTAAGGGAAACAAGAACTTTCCAAGATACTGTCATCCACCAGCTGTAAGGTAATAATCAGAGGTTCCTTGAAAATGTTGATTTTCCTGCTGGACATCTACTAGAACACTCCTGCCTGTGAATGCCCAGGACAGATCTGAGAGGGGCCCTGAAGGGTTGTGCATCATCCACAGTGGCCTTTGCCTGTCCTATCCTTTGCAACTATTTCTCCACACCCACTTTTGCACAAGACTGTAGCCTCTGTTTCTCTTCATTCATCATGATAAAATCCAAATTGCCCAATAGCTGCTACTGTGTAAGAACAGCTCTTCCTTCTTCAGAGAACCTTTCCTGGACCACCTAGCTTTGGAGCTAGCTGAATTTTGACCTACCCCCTCCTACTCAAATCCTGTAAAGCATTTCATGTTCCCTCCCTAAGTTAGAAAGCTTCCTTAGAGTTTTCTCATGCCTGGCATTCTGGAGCAAAGCTATGTTAATGATGCTGTAGTAATTTTCCCAGAATCTGGGTCTAAAGAGGCCCAGATTCTTTCTTTATGGAGTGGGTGCTAGGATGGGGTATTTCGTATTTTCAGACTTCCTTCCATTGTCAGTAGAAAAAAAGACATTTCCTTCTGTCCTTGCTGCTGTCATCATTTAGATGGCTCTGGGCCTTCTATACCAAGTTACTACAGTTTTGTTATAGAATCGACTTTGATGACTGATCAAGTCTTCAACCTTGTTTTAGACAAGGCTGTGACTAGGATGAGGTTAGTGAAGCACTTGCCATAAGCACAATATTTCAGGAGATGGCCAAAAACTCAGTAACTAAGATAAATAGTATTTTAATGTGTCTTTTAAAAATAGACACTAATGCAAAAAAAAAAAAATCCATGATGAGCAAAATATGATAATTTTAAATAAACCTGAGGTCAATAATATTGAGTTTTCCTTTTGCTGCAGGCTGCAATGTAACCTGGCATAGCACTGGCCTGGGATATCTATCTATTTCTGATAGGTTTCCTTCATCAGGGTCTTTTCTGATTTACCCAGACTGCTTCATTGTCTGTGTGGATCACGTACCTCCAGTGGGAGTTTCCCTAAGCCACAGCACCCTCGAAAGTCTTCAATGTGCTCTTCTCCTTCCTTTACCTGCACTCCATACTCCATCCTCATGTGCCTAACAGCAGCAACCAACATTTCTCGCCCACATGCCAGGCTCTGAGCTGAGATCTTCGCATTCATCATCAGGTAACCTCACAATTTGCACAGGCACCAATTCAACAGGTCCTGGTATTATCCTGGTTTTATGTTTTATAGCTGAGAAAGCTTCAGAGCGATGCTATCACAGCCACGGGAGGCACAGCTAGTCCACAGCAGAGCCACCCTCACCCACCCCTCTGTATTGCTCCTCACAATTTCAGTTCTCAGTCTTTTCTTTCTCCTCGCCATTCACAAATCCCGTCAGTATTCCCTTTCCAGGAACTGTCGACGTTTCTCTTTAAGAGCTTTCTGTTGGATTAGAAGCTCCACTGAAACTCATCTTGCTCAAAGGCAAAGCTAGATGAAGGAACCTCAAAGAGAAAGCATTGCTCCAAAGAAATTAATTCCCTCACTTTGCCAAGTAGGAAACGGAGTCCTGGAAGGGCGATATGATTTGCCAGCCTTCCCTGTTGGTGACACGGCAGGAGCACCTGCTCTGCCACTCTGCCTTTCCCTTCCCTTTCCACCAGATTCCAGTTCCTCTCCCTACGGTAGTGGGACCTCCAAACTGTCCTGCCCACTGGAAGTCTTCCTCTCAGGCCTCCGGCTGTGTGCTTTGTCCCCAAAACTGCTCCCATTTCCACCCCTTCGAGCCCACTTCCTCCCTACTCCCCAGACACTGGCACTGATCTCTTCTTTTGTGCTAGGGGTTTTGCTGATACCTGTAGGTGGCACTCTGAAAAACATCAACAAAACTGGCCCTGGCCCGGAATAAAGTGGTTAAGCTGGAGGGAAAAGGGGGATGGGGTCCAGCTTCAGAGAGAAAATTACCTCCAAACTTTAGACTGCTGGTTGGCTTCCAAGTACAGTTTTGGGTGCCAATCACCATCACTAAACCAAGCCCACCTCTTAAGGGAAGCGGTAATATTCCAAACACCTCTTTATCCTGACCTGCCAGGACCGGTTCCCCTCCCCCATGCCAGCTGTAGTTACAGCCCTCTGAGTAAACAAAGGGGTTGGACTTACAAGACTTCATTTATAGGCACCTAAATTCCCTTTCACTTACTCCCAGAAGCTCATTAATAGATCAGTTGGTCAACATCTTGGAATGTGTCTTGCAAAAGGATAGGACAGATGAAAGGAAAGTTTCCATGAGAGGAGAGGAATTTAGGGCGAAAGAGTAGCCTGAAATGGCCCAAGCTCTCATTAGAGATTGGCAGGCTCAGTTGTTGCATTGCTACACATGGTTCCTAAATTCCACCAACAGAGAAAGGTAGTCACAGGGTTACCCAAAAAGACTGTCTGCTGGTCATGTTACTGCTTATTCTGGCAAATGATTAATAAGTTGGGAAGAAAAAAAAACCCAAAAGATTTGTCATAAAACATTCTGTAGAAACTTGGGGCAGAGACTGCACCCAAAAAAATCAGTGATTTCAAGTTAATGGTAATCAGGTAAAGGAGATATTTTGAAATATGTGATAGAAAGCTGCTACCGCTGATTACAGAGTTTGACATCACTGCTCCAAGGCAGCAAACAGGACATCAGTAGGAATTCTTTACCTTCCTTCCACTTTTCAAATGGAGGCGAAGAATTAGCTTCTAGGAATCCTTTAGCAATTCACAGCAAGAAAGAGCTTTTCTCCTTGTCCTGGTCCAAATTAGCTACAGGCTGGAGTTACTGAGAGGAACGGCACATTGAAGTTCCACAGAAAAAGTTGTTTTCAAGGAGAATAGAAAAAAATGGAAACCGAATTGGGCAGACCATGTGCCTCCCTAAATCCAAAATTAAATCCACGATGTATAATCTGCCTGCCTTCTCACATTACACTGCGCTGGGTGGCCAAACATACCAAGGGGGTCCTGCTGAACTGGAAGTGGGTTGTCATCTTAGCCTCCGTGAAAAGCACATCTTTGAAAACTCATCTTTCCTTATGGGACTACTACATTTTAAAAGGATTTTTTTCTTCTAAATGCAATACATTGATTTTTACTTTTTAAACAAAAATGTTCATTATTGAATTCTTTTAGTTGATTCTATTTTTGCAGTTTGTGTAATTGATACTCTAGGTGATATGGAGATTCCTGTGGCTGCCTGGCTCCAGGCAGTGGCTCCCAGAAGCTAGCGAGCAGAGCACACTGCCCAGAGCTGGGGTATCAATACCCTTTGTGAAGACCACAAAATAGGCAATTTGAAAAGTAGAGAGAAACCCGGAGAGGAAAAAAGGTCCCTTGCCATTTTACTACTTTCAGCATTTAAATTAAAATGTATTTTTGTCAATGCAATGGTTGTTTCAGACATTTTAAGGAAACATATTGACTCCAAATTGGACCCCGGCGTAGATTAAGTCACTAAACTTTTGAAAACTTGTGCCATGCTGCAGATGGACTTTAAAAGTCATTGGGGGGTGGGGGGAATGGGGGTTTCTAAATATAATAAACTTCCCAAAAAGGCAATCTCAAACCTAACTGAAGTCATACTATTTTTGAAAGTGGAAATCCCCCTTTTCACCACACAACCCCGTGGTCGAGCCATCTAAGAATTCAACTTCTCTGCCAGCGATAGGACAAAGCTCATCCTCTGCCGAATGCCACAGTCACTCCTCTTCCTTCCTGCCACCCACAGGGTCAGCAACAAGCACTATCAGTTAAACGTGACACCTGGTGTCTGCGGGCTGCCTCCGGTGGGAGCCAAATCCCACGTGCTGGTGTGGTTCCCACTTAAATAGATGTTTTCCTTTGAATCGTTCCTTTTCAACCTTCATCTCAGTTCTGTGCTAGTTTCTGGACTTTTGCCAGCACTTCTTGATAAAACAGCTTGTATTTGCTTTGAAAAACAAAAAAGGTTTGCATTTTGGAAAATACACTTCATACATGTCTCTAACCTTTACCATGGCCTGAAGGGAAAATGTAGCAGTTTCTTTCTGTAAATTTTATATATAGGAAAGATAATGGTCACTTTATAAAGAAAGCCAGACTTGTCCACATCCTTACACTCTTCCTCAAAGTTCATTTCCACATTGAATTTGGGTCGGGCTGTGTTTAGAGTGCCAATGAGCCTGCCTGGGCCACTTCTGCATTCTTGATGTTTGCAGCATTCACTGCAGAAACTGGCATCAGGACAGGCCTCTGCCACCCACAGCAAAGCTCCTCCCACCTCCCTCCACTGTGCAACCCCAAAGTGACAGAGGCTGAGGATTCCCAGCAAAGCAAACTGCTTCTGTCATCTGCTTTCAGGCAATTTTGAGACATCGTTCCTTGACTTATTTCCACTGCTAAGCCCTGACACAATATAATATTTCAAAAGCCCCTAAGTGCCGAGAGAATACTCAAAATCACGTTTTACAAAACCAAAGACAGAGGCCTCCCACGGCTTATTAATGCCCATCATGATAATTCCTTACTTTGTCATAGTCTATTTTTGTTGTTGTTGTTGTTAGTTTGTGTTGTTAATTTGTTCAGCCAAGGATCAAGCGATGGAGTGCAAGTGAGGCCACCCAGCGAGGGGGAGAAGGCGCAGTCTCTCAATCTACAGTGTACTTCTAAGCATTCACTTTTTTTTCTGATTATATAGGTAATTCACGTTTACATCAGAAATTTTGGGAAAATTTGCAGAACATTAAGAAGAAAAAATTATTGCTTTACATCATCTACCCAAAATTGCACTTCAATATTTTGGGAAATATTATTCTAGCATTTTTTTCTATACCTTTAAATATTCATCATCACCCCCCAGCTCCCCGCCCAACTCCTCCATTTGGGATCATACTAGACATATTGTTCTATAACATGGCTTTTTTCAGTTCGTGTAGTGTAATTAGTTTTTTATCATTTAATTTTATCCATCTTTTTTTCATTTGTTGTTATAAAAACCCAGAATAATAGCCAGAGCACATGTTTTTAGCCCCATTTCACAGATTAAGAAAATGATCACACCTGTAATCTCAGCACTTTGGAAGGCCAACGCAGGCAGATCACGAGGTCAAGAGATGGAGATTATCCTGGCCAACATGGTGAAACCCCGTCTCTACCAAAAATACAAAAATTAGCTGGGCATGGTGGCGCATGCCTATAGTCCCAGCTACTCGGGAGGCTGTGACAGGAGAATTGCTTGAACCCAGGACGCAGAGGTTGCAGTGACCCGAGATTGTGCCACTGCACTCCAGCCTGGTGACAGATCATGACTCTGTCTCAAAAAAAAAAAAAAAAAAGGGAAGAAAAGGGAAATGAGACACAGAAGTGCCTATACTAAAGTCATAGTGTGATTAAGCTTAAGTCTCCCAACTGCCAATAAGGTGCTCTTTGCATCAAATTAAAGGGGCAGAAAAGCACAATGTAGGGGTCCTCAATATTCCTTTGCAAGAATAAGAGGCATTAGTGACAGGTCATTGACATAGTGACTCCTTAGAGAAGAAAAAAATAACATTTTACTATTATAGCAATAATGGCACTGATTTACAAATGAGAGAAAATACAATGTTTTCAGGAATTTAAAAATATTTGGGAAATGTTGGTGAATATATGAAATTTCCATTCATTGCTGGTGGAAGTGTAAATTGATACAACCACTTTAGAAAACTGGTAAAGCATAATGAACATCTTAACACACAGCATTACCATTCCTTGGTGTATAACACACAGCACTACCTAACACACAGTATTTCCAGTCCTTGGTATAAACCTAAGAGCAGAGCAAGGTTCAACAAACCATGGTGTACAGGTCAAATCTCGTCTTTTAAATAGCACTTTATTGAAACACAGCTACATCCATTTGTTTATGTCTTCTCTAGAGCTACTTTGGCACTACAATGGCATAATTGCGACAGACAGAAACCATATGACCTGCAAATCCTAAAGGATTTACTATTTGGCCTTTTACAGCAGAAGTGTGCCACTCTGTCTGCGTGGGAGGATAAATGCATATATTCACAAAGCAGTATGTTATAAGAATGTTTGTAACAGTTTTACACACAATTGCCAAAAACTGAAACCCACCCAAATGTCTGCCAACAGTAGAACAAATAAATCTTGGTATAGTTACACAATGGAATACTATAAATTGATGACAAAGAACAAACTATTGCTTTTATTTATTTATTTTTTTTGAGATGGAGTTTCACTCTAGTCGCACAGGCTGGAGTGTAGTGGCGCGATCTCAGCTCACTACAACTTCCATCTCCCCAGTTTAAGCGATCCCAAAGTGCTGTGATTATAGGTGTGAGCTACCGTGCCCAGCTTTTTTTTTTTTTTTTTTTTTGAGAGGGAGTCTCACTCTGTCACCCAGGCTGGAATGCAGTGGCACAATCTTGGCTCACTGCAACCTCCGCCTCCTGGGTTCAAGCGATTCTCCTGCCTCAGCCTCCTGAGTAGCTGGGATTACAGGCACCCACCACTACGACCATCTAATTTTTTATATTTTTAGTAGAGACGGGGTTTCACCATGTTGGCCAGGCTGGTCTCGAACTCCTGACCTTGTGATTCAGCCGCCTCAGCCTCCCAAAGTGCTGGGATTACAGGTGTGAGCCACTGCGCCCAGCCAAACTATTGCTATCTACAAAAGTGATACATGTCACAAAGATAATGTTGTACAAACAGTACCTACAAAATGATTCTATTTATATAAAGTCTAAAGAACAGTCAAAAATTAACATATGGTGATCCAAATTAGAATATTGGCTACTTTGGGGTGGTTATTGACTGAAAGGAGTCATGAGAGAGAGGCTTCTGGAGTGCTGGCAGTGTTAATCTGGGTGGTAAATAGGGCATGTTTCTTTTGAAATCCACCAAACTCTATACTAAAAAGTACGTTATACCTCAAAAGAAATTTAGAAAACTTGTGAAGTATGAGAAATGGTCAGAAGAGACGGTAAAGGAGTACAGGAAAATCTATTGTAATGTTGTCAAGTATAATGATTACCACTATATGATTATAGAGGTCTCTGATTCGACAGAGTAATGTAATAGCATTCTTGTTAGCAAAATTAATGCCACAATATTAATGCAATAACAGAAGTTCACACTAACAAGAGATAAGTCTGTTGCCCTCATAAGGGTTCCTCACTGAACAATATGAAAGACCTAAAGGAGTTGGCAAAATCTTTAGGCTCTGAAGCTGCCAGCAGATTCTGAGGCAGAAAAGTAAAAAAAAAAAAAAAAAAAAAAAAAAAAAAAAAAAAAAAAAAAAAAGCTCCAAGGAGACAAGAGAGGGGACCAGATAAGGAGATTCAGTGATTCCACTCAAGCTGCTCTTGTTGCAGGTGGACTCTATGGATTGATGACCAATTTCATGGAAAAAAAATAAGGAAGTAGTTTGCCAAAAGTCTCTGGACTCTATGAGCATGCCTGATTGACCAAAAGTAAGACTCTTTTTGATAACTGACAGATCAACACACCCTCCTAGATGTTACAGACACAGATCCCATTAACTGAATAAATAAATGAAGAAAATATGCAGAAAGGAAACTGTTAACCTTGGAAAGGAAGTCTCCATCCACTCTTCTTTCATTGACATCTTTATATTTATATTCAACCACTTTGTTATATTTACTTATTTATGTTTATACCGGCTGTTTCCTCTACCTGGAACCTTATTCCCCTGTACATCCTCAGACGCACTCCCTATTTCCTTCAAGTCTTAGCTCAGATTTCACTTTCTCAGTCCAGACCTATATAGACTCCCCATCTGAAGTTGCTGCCCACACTCTCATATCAATATTACAGGTGTTCCCTGGCCTGCTGTATTTTTTCCATTGTACATACCACTTCTTTACACTCTATGCACTGTACTTACTTATTATGGCTATTGTCTGTCTCTCCCACAATAAACTGTGAACTCCACAGGGGCAGAGATTTATTATACAGACGTAAGCCTGTATCCCTGGCACAAGGTAGGCGTGCAGTAAATATTTGTTTCATGAATAAGTGAATGAAGATGGTAGTCAACCATCCTTTCTGGCACTAATATTTAGAATTACTTGATCCACAGAGTCTTTCCAAGATGGCAATAATTTGTACTACCAACTACCAATATATAAGCCTGCTTATTTTCCCGTATTCTCATTCGCATCACATATTATCAGTCTTTTTCATTGCGCACTATTTGTTGGGTGCAAATATACCTCATTGGTTTTTAAATTTCATATGTTTATTAATCATTTGCACATTCACTTCTAGGAATTGCCTGTTTATGTCATTTGGCCATTTTTATTTTGGATTGTCTTTTGTTTATCTTGAGGGGCTCTTTTATAAACTGCCAATACTTTGTCTATCAGATGTAGTCTAAATATTTTATTCCACTGTCTTTTAAATATTTGACTGGAAGCATTCAGACATGTTTCTGTTCAAAGAAATGTAAGAATATGAATTTTCCCTTTTATTATTCAGAAGACATAAAAGATGTTTCTTTGTGATGCTCAAGGGTTAAGCCTCCTAATCAAATTGCAGCAGTACTTAGTAGCAAGTTGTGTACAAAATCTTACATTTCAGGAACAAGGAAAAAGAAAGATAATTGCTAGGCTAGGTTTAAATAATTTGACTTATAGCACAATTCTTTATAAGTCAATGATAAGTAACAAAGTTTATTTTTCTTTTTCTTTGTTTTTAGTAAAACAAAAAACCCAATTGGTCCCCAGGGTAATCAAGCCATGATTCTGATTCTGTGAGCAAAGAATAATGATTTCATGGCTGGGCGCGGTGGCTCACGTCTGTAATCCCAGCACTTTGGGAGGCCGAGGCAGGCAGATCACGAGGTCAGGACATCGAGACCATCCTGGCTAACACGGTGAAACCCCGTCTCTACTAAAAAATACAAAAAAACTAGCCAGGCAAGGTGGCGGGCGCCTGTAGTCCCAGCTACTCGGGAGGCTAAGGCAGGAGAATGGCGTGAACCCGGGAGGCGGAGCTTGCAGTGAGCCCAGATCTCGCCACTGCACTCCAGCCTGGGCGACAGAGTGAGACTCCATTTCAAAAAAAAAGGAATAATGATTTCATAAAATTATACATTCCATTTATATAACAATTTATAGTTTTCCAAGTACTTTCATAAATATTATCATATTTGATCCTCAAAAACAAAACCATTTTTCAGGAAGGTAAACCAGAAGTTCATAAAAGCTAACTCTGGTGACTAGGATTCCATGTTGATTGTGTGACAGAGCCAGGCCCCCTGCCTTCTGTGGAGGATTTCTATTACTTAACTACATTAGTTAGACTTTCAATAAACAAAAAAGTTAAAGTAAGAAAATGACGTTAGAGTATTAAGTTGAACAGGTTAGGCCTTAAAATGTATTTCTTCTTTTTGTTCTAATAAAAATGTTAAGTTCGTATCTATCTCCTCCTGTCTTAGAAAAACAGATGGACGTCTATCTTCCTGTTGTTTATTCTTGCCCCAGGTCACTGCTGACAATCCGTAGAATACAAGTCAGCGGGGTCAAGAGAAAGGCTTCTGGCAAATATTTCTCTGTGATTTTAGTGTCTGTGATCTGTATGTGGGCTACAGCACAAAATTTTAAGGTAGGGATCATTTATATAATCTGAAGCACTTTGGGCTCACCTATCTTTATCAACCAAGCCTTATTCCAGATCCGCCCATGTGTTCCTGACTCAGCTGGCCCCTGCCATTCTTAATTAATCCCGTTCAGGCCTGGTATATTTAATCTTTTATGCCACCTGTTTCCAAATACTCTTGTCAAGTCCTGGCTGGGTTACTGCTCCATTCAGGCCTTTCTATTTTAGCTTCTCAATTCTGGATTGCTGTGTTTCAGAGTTTGGTTTCACTGAGTCATGAACTGGGCAGCACCTCCAACTTTCCTCTTATTTCAAATAATTCTGGCCTTGGGCATTTCCTTGCTATTTAGCCTGAGGCATGAGAAGACCTTGGTCTGCCAAACAAGAGAGCTGGCCAGCAAGGCTGAGTATCAACTTCAGTCTGGAAACCAACTTGCATCAGCATTGCTTCCTTCCAATGAGCAAAGAGCCTCAGGCAGTCTGGGGAAAAGGTTCAGAGAACTGTGGTGTTTTTCTCGTGCCAGATGTGATGATGGGACTTGGCTTGAGACCACATGTGGAGCTTATTCACTCAAACTTGTTATAGAATACTCATTTTTCTACCAGTAATGCCCTGCCAACTAAAGAAAAATAAACACATGCAGAGGTAGTCTTCAGGTGCCTACAGTTACTTTCTATTAAAACAGGCTGCTTCTTGCATAACCTGTTTTCCTTCTGGAGAAAGTTTTCTAAGCCATATAATTCTTTTCTTAATTTTATTTTTATTTTTATTTTTAAATAGAGATGGGGTCTAGTTATATTGCCCAAACTGGTCTCAAACTCCTGGCCTCAAGTGATCCTCCCCTCTAGACCTCCCAAAGAGCTGGGATTACAAGCATAAGCCACTGCCTCTGTTCATAACCCATATATTTCTGAATTGTAGCTCAACTCGATACAACCACAGCAGAAATGTTGGGAGGGTAGCAAGAATGTTGAAAATAATATTGTAGTCTAAACACCAACTTCATAGCTTATAGCATTACAGCTTTCTTCAAACTAGATCACTGTCATCTGTAAACAGTAAACAAGACTGTTTACTCGGAACTTATTGTCAAAAGCAGGAGCCATATCTGTTTAATTTTTTTCACCTAATATTTGCCTAGGACTTAGAGATATTATGTGATGACATTATTCAAATATTCAGTCCTAGGACCTTAGACTTTGTCAATTTGATGAACAGACTTCTTATATTAGGCAAAAAAAAAAAAAAAAAATTAAATTTATACTTTTTTCTCTCCGTACAAAATAATTCCCTCCCAATGTCCTTTTTCTCTCAGCTTGATTGAGGTGCGATTGACAAATAAAAATTGCATATGTTTACAGTGTACATGATGTTTTGATATATGTATACATTGTGAAATGATTATCACGATCAAGCTAATTAACATATCCATCACCTTACATAGTTAACTTTTTGTGTATATGTGACAAGCATATATAAGATCTACACTCTAAGCAAACGTCAAGTATACATTACATTATTATAACCTATAGCTGTCATGCTGCATAGTAGATCCCCAGAATTTATTCATCCTGCCAGAGATTTTGTAGCCTTTGAACAATACCTCCCCCTTCCACCCACCCCCTAGCAACCACCATTCTACTCTCTGAGTTTGACATTTTTTAGATAAATACATGAAATTATACAGTATTTGTCTTTCTGTGCCTGGCCTATTTCTTTCAGCATAATGTCCTCCACGTTCATCCATGTTACCACAAACAACAGGATTTCCTTTGTTTGAGGGGCTAAATAATATTCCTCTGCGTGTGTGTGTGTGTGTGTGTATGTGCGTGTGTCACATTTTCTTTATCTATTCATTCACCAATGGATGCTTACATTAATGCTATATCTTGGTTATTGTGAATAATGATGCAATGAATATGGGAGAGCAAATACCTCTTCAACATACTGATTTCATTTCCTCTGGATATGTACCCAGAAGTGGGATTGCTGGATCACATGATACTTCTATATTTAATTTTTCTAGGAACCTCCATAATAGCTATACCAATTTATGATTTATGTTTCCATCAACAGTGTACCAGAGTTCTTTTTCTCCACATCCTCACCAACACTTGTTACATTTTGTCTTTTTGATAATGGTCATTTTAACATGTGTAAGGTGAGATCTCCTTGGGATTTTGGTTTGCATTTCCCTGATGATTAGTAATGTTGAGCTTTTTTTTATTACATATGTTGGACATTTATATGTCTTCTTTTGAGAAATGTCTATAAAGTCCTTTGCCTATGTTTTAATTGGGTTATTTATGTTCTTATTATTTAGTTGATTGAGTTCATTTTATATTTTAGATATTAACCCAAAACCATATAAATCGTTTGCAAATATTTTCTCCCATTTTTGTGGGTTGTCTCTTCTCTCTGTTGATTATGTTCTTCATTGTGCAGAAGCTTTTTAGTCTGGTGCAATTTCATTTGTCTGTTTTTGCTTTTGTTGCCTATACTTTTGGGGTCATATTCAAATAATCATTGCCCAGCCCACCAATGTCAAGAAGCTTTTTTCCTGTGTTTTATTCTAGTAGTTTTACAATTTCAGCTCTCATGTTTAAGTCTTTAATCCATTTTGAGATAAATGCCTAATTTTATTCTTCTTTATGTGGATATCTAGTTTTCCCAACACCATTTATTGAAGAGACTGTCGTTTGCCTATTGTGTGTTTTTGGACCTTTGTTGAAGATCATTGACCATAAATGTGTGGATTTGTTTCTGGGCCCTATTCTGTTCCACTAACCTATATGCCTGTTTTTGTGCCAATAATATACTCTTTCAATTACTGAGGTAATGTGATGCCTCCAGATTTGTTCTTTTTGCTCAAGATTGTTTTGGCTATTTGTGGTCTTTTGTGGTTCCATATGAATTTTAGGATTGTTTTTTCTATTTCTGTGATAAACATCATTGGAATTTTAATAGAGATTACATTGAATCTATAGATCACTTTGGGTAGTATGGACATTTTAACAATATTCATTCTTTCAATCCATGAACACAGGATACCTCCAATTTTTTTCTTCAATTTCTTTCATAGATGTTTTATAGTTTTCAATGTACAAATCTTTTATCTCTTTGGTTAAATTCATTCCTAAATATTTTTATGATATTGTAAATGGGATTGTTTTCTAGATTTTTTTGGATGTTCATTGTTAGTAGCAGAAATGCTACTAATATTTGTATGTTGATTTTGTGTCCTACAACATTACCAAATTTATTTATTGTAACAGTTTTGGGGATTTTTTTTTTTTTTTTTTTTTTGGTGTAGTCATTGAGGTTTTCTTTTTTTTATTATTATACTTTAAGTTCTAGGGTACATGTGCACAACGTGCAGGTTTGTTACATGTGTATACATGTGCCTTGTTGGTGTGCTGCACCCATTAATTCACCATTTACATTAGGTATATCTCCTAATGCTATCCCTCCCTCCCCACAATAGGACCCGGTGTGTGATGCTCCCCTTCCTGTGTCCAAGTGATCTCATTGTTCAATTCCCACCTATGAGTGAGAACATGTGGTGTTTGGTTTTCTGTTCTTGCGATAGTTTGCTGAGAATGATGGTTTCCAGCTGCATCCATGTCCCTACAAAGGACACAAACTCATCCTTTTTTATGGCTGCATAGTATTCCATGGTATATGTGTGCCACATTTTCTTAATCCAGTCTGTCACTGATGGTCATTTGGGTTGATTTCAAGTCTTTGCTATTGTGAATAGTGCCACAATAAACATATGTGTGCATGTGTCTTTATAGCAGCATGACTTATAATCCTTTGGGTATATCCCCAGTAATGAGATGGCTGGGTCAAATGGTATTTCTAGTTCTAGATCCTTGAGGAATTGCCACACTGTCTTCCACAATGGTTGAACTAGTTTACAGTCCCACCAATAGTGCAAAAGTGTTCCTATTTCTCCACATCCTCTCCAGCACCTGTTGTTTCCTGATTTTTTAATAATTGCCATTCTAACTGGTGTGAGATGGTATCTCATTGTGGTTTTGATTTGCATTTCTCTGGTGGCGAGTGATGATGAGCATTTTTTCATGTGTCTGTTGGCTGTATGAATGTCTTCTTTTGAGAAGTGTCTGTTCATATCCTTTGCCCACTTTTGGATGGGGTTGTTTGTTTTTTTCTTGTAAATTTGATTGAGTTCTTTATAGGTTCTGGATATTAGCCCTTTGTCAAATGAGTAGATTGCAAAAATTTTCTCCCATTCTGTAGGTTGCCTGTTCACTCTGATGGTACTTTCTTTTGCTGTGCAGAAACTCTTTAGTTTAATTAGATCCCATTTGTCAATTTTGGTTTTTGTTGCTGTTGCTTCTGATATTTTAGACATGAAGTCCTTGCCCATGCCTATGTCCTGAATGGTATTACCTAGGTTTTATTCTAGGGTTTTTATGGTTTTCGGTCTAACATTTAAGTCTCTAATCCATCTTGAATTAATTTTCATATAAGGAGTAAGGAAAGGATCCAGTTTCAGCTTTCTACTTATGGCTAGCTGATTTTCCCAGCACCATTTATTAAATGGGGAATCCTTTCCCCATTTCTTGTTTTTGTCAGGTTTGTCAAAGATCAGATGGCTGTAGATGTGTGGTATTATTTCTGAGGGCTCTGTTCTGTTCCATTGGTCTATATCTCTGTTTTGGTACCAGTACCATGCTGTTTTGGTTACTGTAGCCTTGTAGTATAGTTTGAAGTCAGGTAGTGTGATGCCTCCAGCTTTGTTCTTTTGGCTTAGGATTGTCTTGGCAATGCGGGGTCTTTTTGGTTCCATATGAGCTATAAAGCAGTTTTTTCCAATTCTGTGAAGAAAGTCATTGGTAGCTTGATGGCAATGGCATTGAATCTATAGTCATTAAGGTTTTCTACATGTAAGATCATGTAATCTGTTTTCTATATATAAGATCATGTGATCATGTGATTTTGCTTTTTCCTTTATTATTTGAAGTTTTATATTTCTTTTTCTTGCCTAATAGCTCTGGCTAGGACTTCTAATGCTACCTTGAATAGAAGTATTGAGAGTGAGTATCCTTATCTTATTCCTAATCTTAGAGGAAAAGCTTTCAAATTTTCATCAATGAGTGTGATGTTATCTGTGGGCTTGTCATGTATGGCATTTATTATGTTGAAGTACATTCCTTCAATACTTACATTGTTGAGAGTTTTAATCTTGAAAGGATGTTGAATTTGGTCAAATGTGGGTTTTTTGCATCTATAGAGATGACTATATTATTTTTATTATTCAATCTGTTAATGTGGTGTATCACATAACAGATACACCACATTGTGATTTGTGTATGTTGACCCATCCTTGTATCTCAGGAATAAATCACACTTGATCATGGTGTATGATCTTTTAATATGCGATTGAATATGGCTTGCTAGTATTTTATTGAGGATTTTTACATCATTGTTCATCTTGGCTTACAATTTTTTTTCTTGTGATGTCTTTTTCCAGATTTAGTATCAGGGTAATGTTGACTTTGTAAAGTAAGTTTGAAGGTGTTCCCTCCTCTTTAAATTTTTGGTAGAGTTTGAGAAGGATTGGCATTAATTCTTCTTTAAGAAGAATTCTTTGATAGAATTCCCCAGTGAAGACATCAGATCCTGGATTTTTCTTCACCAACAGATTTTTCAAATACAGATTCAATCTCCTTACTTGTTTTTTGCCTGTAAAGATTTTCTATTTCTTCATCATTTAGTATTGGTAAATTGTATGTTTCTAGGAATATATCCATTTTTTCTAGATTACCCAATCATTCGCATATAATTTATTTTTATTTATTTTTTTTTTGAGATGGAGTCTCACTCTGTCACCCAGGCTGGAGTACAGTGGCACAGTCTCGGCTCACTGCAAGCTCCACCTCCCAGGTTCACGCCATTCTCCTGCCTCAGCCTTCCGAGTAGCTGGGACTACAGGCGTGCGCCATCACGCCCGGCTAATTTTTTGTATTTTTAGTAGAGACAGGGTTTCACTGTGTTAGCCAGGATGGTCTCGATCTCCTGACCTCATGATCCACCCACCTCAGCCTCCGAAAGTGCTGGAATTACAGGTGTGAGCCACCGTGCCCAGCCAGGCATATAATTGTTAATAGTAATCTTTTATGATTCTATGTATTTCTGTGATATCATTGTAATATCTCCTTTTTATGTAAAATTTTATTTACTTGAATTTTCTTTCTCTCTTCAGTTAATTTACCTAGTTTCTTCATTTTGTTTATTATTTCCAAAAACCAACTCTTAGTGTCATTGCATTTTTCTTTTGGTTTTCTAGCCTCTATTTCACTTACTTCTGCTCTGGTCTTTATTATTTCCTTCTTTCTGCTGACTTTGGACTTAGTTTGTTCTCCTTTTTCTAGTTCCTTGAAGTGTAAGTTTAGATTATTTATTTGAGATTTTTTTTTTCCTTTATGTAGGCATTTATTACTATAAACTTCTCTCTCCATCTGTTTCTGTTTCATCCTATAAGTTTAGGTATGTTGTGTTTTCATTTTCATTTGTCTCAAGATTTTTAAAAATATTTTCTTGGACCCATTTATTGCTCAGGAGTATGTTGTTCAATTTTCATACATTTGTGGATTTTCCAATTTTCCTCCTATAATTGAGTTCTAGTTTCATACTATTGCAGTTAGAAAATATATTTGATAAGATTTTAATTTTCCTAGATTTGTTTTGTGGCCTAACATGTAATTTATCCTAGAGTTCCATGTGCACTTGAAAAGAACATGTATTCTACTGCTGTTGGGTGGAATGTTCTGTATATGTATATTAGGTCTAGTTGGCCTATAGCATTGTTCAAGTCTGCTGTTTTCTTTTTGATTTTCTGTCTGGATGATCTATCCATTGTTGAAAGTCAGGTGCTGAAGTCCCATACTATTATTTTGTTGTTGTCTATTTTTCCTTTCAGTTCTTTTAGTACTTGCTTAATATATGAATATTTAGGTGCTCCAATGTTGGGTGCATATATATGTACAATTGTTACATCCTCTTGATGAATCGGTCTCTTTATTATTATATAGTAACCTTCTTTGACTCTTGTGACAGTTTTCGACTTAAAGTATATTTTATCTCATGTAAGTATAGACACTCTTGCTCTTTTTTGGTAACCATTTTCATGCAATATTTTTTTCCCATCTCCTTACTTTCAGCCTGTGTGTGTTTTTAAGGCTAAAGTGAGTCTCTTGTATGCAGCACATAAGGTCTTTTGTTAATCCATCAGCCATTTTATGACTTTATATTTGAGAATTTGACCCATTTACATTTAAAGTGATTATTGATAGGGAAGAACTTATTACTGCCATGTTGTTTTCTCACTGTTTTGTAGTTCCTTTGTTCCATTCTTCCTCTATTGCCCTCTTTTATAATGTAATGATTTTTGATGGTAGTATGCTTTGCTTCCTTTCTCTTTATCTTTTGTGTATCTATTACAGCTTTTGGGTGGGTGCTTACCATGAGGCTTACATAAAGCATCTTGTAGTTATAATAGTCTATTTTAAGCAGAAAACAACTCAACTTCAGTTGCATATGGGAATTCATTGCCACTGGACCTGCTTTATAAGAAATGCTAAAGGGAGCTCTGCAAGTTGAAATGAAAAGATGCTAACTAACAACATGAAAACAAACGAAAAGATTCTAACAACATGAAAACATATGAAAGTATAAAGCTCACTATAAAATTAAGTAGTCAAATTTAGAAAAGCTCTACACTTTACCTCTCCTTCCCCATATTTTATGTTATTGATGTCACAATTTACCTCTATTGTGTATCATGTATCATTAACAAATTATTATAGATATAGTTATTTTTAATACTCTTGTCTTTTAACTTTTATATTGGAGTTAAAATTTATTTATGCGTGTACTTTACAATATCAGAGTATCCTGAATTTGACTATATTCTTATTTTACAGTGAGTTTTATACTTTCATATGTTTTCACATTGTTAGCATTTTTTGCTGTTTGTTTCAACTTGAAGAACTCCCTATAGCGTTTTTTGTTTGTTTGTTTTTTGAGACAGAATCTTGCTCTGTCACCTAGGATGGAGTGCGGTGGCACAATCTCAGCTCACTGCAAGCTCTGCCTCCCAGGTTCATGTCATTCTCCTGCCTCAGCCTTCCAGGTAGCTGGGACTACAGGTGCCCACCACCTTGCCTGACTAATTTTTTTGTATTTTTAGTAGAGATGAGGTTTCACCATGTCAGCCAGGATGGTCTCAATCTCCTGACCTCGTGATCCACCCACCTCGGCCTCCCAAAGTGCTGGGATTACAGGCGTGAGCCACCACACCCGGCCCCCTATAGCATTTTTTATAAGGCAGGATATAGCTAATATCCCCAGGTGGTCTCCTTGCCTCCTCCATCCCACCTTGCCCCCCTAAACTCTAGCATCCACTATATGAGGCTGACCCCTTGTTTCCTGCTATAGGATATGTAAAGTGAAGACAAAGAATTCAAGAGGTTATCTGCAATTCCTGATCCTACCTGAAACTAACTCTGCTTCAAACTGTGTAATAAGTTTTCTAGTATTTGCTTAGTACTTCCTAGTTTTGCATAGTGCAATAGCCTGTTCAATCATCCACAGAAATTGGGTAAATGCCCTTTTACTTTTTCTTTCTTCGTCTAAATGGACTATAGAACGTGAAGCTGTTGGCTTTGTGTGCTCACCAAAGAGTCATCAGTTTTACAACTGAGACATTTTAGTGGTTTAGGGGGACTCCTCCCACATCTTCTCTAAACCCTATTTTAGAAAAGGCAACTATAGGGGAATTCTGGTTATAGCACCTCCTCCACACACATGCTTCCCCCTGTACCCCTCTTCAGGAAGCTGCCCATGTACTAGATCTAAAAACCTCAGACAAGTCTGAGAAAATCCTGATCCGACATGCTGCCCAGGTTTCAAAGGGTTCTTATAAATCAGATTATGGAAGAAATTTCCAGACACTTTTTGGACTGTTTGGGCATAAACAAAATCACTAATAAATATTAGATCATCCTATAGTGTCTTCACTTTCCCAGTTGTACCTATCCTGCACTTAAAAGGAATGACCCAGGGTTTCTGGACCCAGTCAAGATACTCCTAAGACAACGTGAGAAGCCAGAATCCCTTGGCAGACTTTTCGTTGAAGAGAGTTCAGAAACCAAGGAAATGACAAGTCCTAATGAGTTGTCAGGAGAAAATGGACCATAATATGAATACCAAAATAAGTGATATAGTTCTACATGGAGAATTCTTGCATACATTCGTATTCAGGAGATTTGGGGAATGGAGTGTTCTGTTTAATTATTAGTTAGAATATAGTTTATTCGTTAGATTATTGGTTTGGCTACAGTTACAATGAGACTCAAAATAACTGTGGCTTTAAAAACACACACTTTATTTTCCTGTAATACAAAAACGCAGGTTGGCAATTCAGGCTGGTAAATTAGCCCCACAATCTTGAGGGTCTTCTTTATGTTGCTCTCTCATCCTCAACAACTGGTTTCCATCTGAAAGTCTGTAATGGCTGGCTTAACTCCTATTACCCTACCAGTTTCCCAGCCAACAAAGGGAGCACAACAAAGGGGATGAGATGGCACATCCCTTAGCTTTAGAGCACAGCCAACAGTGTCACACAGTACCTTTATTCAGAGTCCACTGGCCAGAACTGAGTCCATAGCTATATCTATCTGCAAAGAGTGCTGCAAAATAGAAGCTTTAGCTGGGCAACCATAAATTCTCTTATGAGAAGAAGAGATTGGGTCCGGGAGGGCAATTATTAGTTCTTCCACAGTCTACTTTCTAAGCATTAGAATATAATATCTAGAATTAATATAGAAAGTGGTTCTGTAATTAACTATCAATCCCTTCTCACTAAAGAATTGGCAAAAAGCATAGTCTGGAGTAACTCCACTTTTATTATTATGATTGCATATATTTTTTTCTTAATCTTCCTCTGTGGCCCATGTTTTACATGCCACATTGGTCTACGAAAGTATCATCATTTCTTTACAAACATTTTACATACTTTTATACTAACTTCACATATTTCTTAGTCTCTGGGCCTAGTTTCTAAATATTCTAATTTAAGGGAAGACTTTTCATCAGACATTTCTATAGGTATTGATAATTTTGATGTGTATGGAAGAGACCAAACAATGTGTAAACTTTAAGGAGGCAATTTGGAGAAGCAGAAATCTTGTCAAGTTTAGATCAGATTTTTCTTTATATCAAATCCCAGCTCAACTTTTTACTAATTACTTGATCTTAGACAAGTTAATTTACTTTTCTAAGCCACATATTTATTGGTTTTAAATGTGGGTGGGCTAAAATATATCCTTGCAAGTTTATTATAAGGATTAAACGATTCATTCCATAACAAATGTCTAGCAGAGTGCCTGCTACATAGCAGATGCTTAGTAAATGGCTATCTTCTTAATACACTTGCTAGCTTCTTTATACACTTCACAAAATTCCTGCCACACCCCATCCAGAAGTGATCTTCCTCTCTCTCTGCTCTGTGTTGTGAAAAGTTGAAGACAGCCCTGATGTTCCGGTGAGTCAAGCACCATTTTAAAGTGGTGTGCTGCCTGAAGAATTCTTTCCCAGAGTGCAGAAATCATTTGCTCTATGAAATCTTCGTCATCCCTTGCAGTTCCTCCTCTAATGGTCCAGGAGAGTTGGAGTTTACTATTTAATTTTTTGCTGTTTAATTTGTTTTATAAAGTAATATTTTGCTAGTTAGTTGTTTCATCCCAACCACGTATGCCATATGTGCTTAAGGTCAGATAATCTTTGTTTACGAATTTATATCATTTGTAAACCTGAGAAGAATTTCAGACAGCGTATAAAGTTATGTCTAGTACAGTAAACTTTTTTAAAAATAGAAGATAAAATTAGAAAGATGAAACAAATGGAAAACAAAGAATAGGACATAAATGGTAGTGGGACAGTGGTGAAATGAGTGCCCAAATACACACATCCTCAGAGACTGTAGATGCCTCCCTTTGTCATCAGATTAGAAACTGGGTGTCACAGTGTATTTTGCTAGGGTTATTGTAACAAAAGATCACAAATTTGTTGTCTCACAGTTCTGGAGGCCAGAAGTACAAGCTCAAGATGTTGGCAGGGTTGGTTCCTTCTGAGGCCTGTGAGGGAAGGACCTGTTCCAGGCCTCTCCCCTTTGGCTTGTGGATGACCACCTTTATGTTCACATGGTGTTCTGCCTGAACGTGTCTGTGTCCAAATTACTAGTTGTATCAGGTTAGGGCCCATCCCAATGACCTCACTTTAACTTCATTACTTCTGTAATGTCTGCATCTCCAAATAAGGTCACACCCGAAGGTACTGGAGGTTAGGACTTCAACATACATATTATGGGGAGACGCAATTCCACCCATTGCTTTCAACAGAGCAAACTCAGAGCTCATGTTTTTGTTCTATTTTGTGTTTTATGGGGTTTTTTTTTTTTTTTTTTTCAAAATCTTGCTCCAGGACTTGACAGGGCTTTAGCAAGATCATTTAAATATTAATTACTGTATAAAGCACTAGAGAGGGGCCCCGCTCATGCAGGCTTTGGGATCACAAGGATTCTGCTAGAAGGCAGCTTGCTGCCCCTTGGACTAATTACACGCTAAGAGCCACTGGAAGTGGAGGATTTTTCAGTTCTCCTATTTTACATCTCTTTAGTCCTCTATAATTAACATAAACCATATCGTCTTCCATAATGTTTTCTAGCACTCTCTGGAGTTCACAATTGCTTTTGTATGCTGGTAGTTTCATTGCAGGTTTATTGAGTGCATAACCAAAATATCTATAGAATCTGGGTAAATGTCCTTTCACATCACTGACAGAAATGTCAGCCAAGAATCTGCTAGAAACCTATGAGAAAGAAAACAATTTTTACCTTTCTAAATTTGTAATACAAACAACAATACACAACAATCTCATCTTTATGGCAGTAATGTCTGAACATTTCTTAAGAAAGCAAGAAGGTGTGGAATCAAAATTTTAGAGACAGAAGATGCAAATGCCATCTGCTTCTCAGGGTAGAGAATTGAAGCCAGAAAGATGAAGTCTTCTGGCTCCCAAACCAACATTCCTTTTATTAGGCTTTTTTTGTTAAAAGAATCAAATAGTACTGCTTCAAACACCACCTAGAGACTGCACATGAGGATTTAGTACAGGTGCCCTTTACTTGAACCCCCTAAAGTCAAGTGTGTTTCTGAATTCAAGAATTCTTTGGGCCGGGCGCAGTGGCTCACGCCTGTAATCCCAGCACTTTGGGAGGCTGAGGCAGGTGGATCACGAGGTCAAGAGATTGAGACTATCCTGGCTAATATGGTGAAGCCCCGTCTCTACAGAAAAAATACAAAAAATTAGCCGGGCATGGTGGCACGCGCCTATCATCCCGGTTACTCAAGAGGCTGAGTCAGGAGAATCGCTTGAACCCAGGGGGCGGAGGTTGCAGTGAACAGAGATCACGCCACTGCACTCCAGCCTGAGCGACAGAGTGAAACTCCACCTCAAAAAAAAAAAAAAAAAAAGAATTCTTTGGATTTTAGAAAAACAGTTCAGCACAGTGTACATACTATACATCCATTAACATTCCCAGTAGGGTCAGGGAAAGCTACTTCTAATCAAACACACTAATATTTCTGCAGCAAAGTGTGTGAATGTCCACATTATGTGCAATAAATAAGGATCATTTATAGTGTGATGTCACTTCATGGATCAGATTTTGCCACCAAAATGAGTTCTGAAAGCCTAGCAGTTTTCAGTTTTCACTACTCTTTAGATTTCAGGATTAAGGATAAAAGATGGTTCACTCTCCTTAACCTACAAGTGGGATTCTCAAGCTGCATTTTGCAGAACTACTTAGAGTGCCCCAGCCCAGCAGCACTGAATCAGATTCTTTGGGGTGTGGCCTGGGAATTGGAATTTTTGACAAACAACCCAGCTGATACTGATGCAGACGCTGGGGAAATACTTCGAGAAACACCGCCTAGGGCATAGTGCTACGGCATGGGAAACAGATGGGAACCTCAGCTGGGCTATTTTTATCACGTGCCTCTCCCCAAACCTCCCTTTGACATCACTTTGACCCTGCAGTCAGGTTTCACAGAATTTTTCTGTGACATTTTGATGGAGGTGGGTGTCCAAAGGATAGGAATATACAAAGATCAAAGGGACAGGAGTGAAAAACAAAGCAGAAAAAGGCAGACAGAATTACTATTCTAAACTCAAGCTACAGTCTAGTCATCAGATTATGTCACATGTATTCATTCACTATCTACTGAGTATGGGTTATCGGTCAGACACTGGTGCAGGTAGTTGGACAATCACAAAATAATTCTAGACCAAGTAATTTTTCCCTTTTGGTAATTCTTGTTTCTCTCTACACCACTTGTTGTTTTGGGTTTGGTTTTGTTTTTTGAGGAGTGGGCATCAGCCACTGAAGCACACTGAGTCCTTCCAGGCGGTAGCTCCATCTGCTGGAATAGAAGGAAACTAATCAGTGCCCCACTGTTTGATATAGATGAGTTTTCGCATGTACTAAATCACAATTCACTATTTGACCAGGTCACTTGTGCTAATGGAAGTTGTTAGTTAGCTATAGGTAAGCGGAGGAGAGAATTACTTACGTAACCCCATCAGAGAGCATTAGACTAATCTACATCCTTGAGAAGGCTTTAGTGTTAAATAGGTTAACACCCAGTGAAATTTCCCTAATATAGCCTGTGCTGGATGGAGATGCACTGACCTTCCTTGCAAGAGCCTTTCCCTGAATTTGAGCTCCTGAGAAAAGTTTTGAACATGGCTAGCCCTGCCTTTTCATCTTGGCAGTAGGTAATGAGCTAGGCATGGGAGCTCAGAATACCACCAAAAGCCCTTTAGGGGCTATCCAGGCTTAGCATTCTGTCTGAATGTCCTAAACTTGCTTTGTTGACCTTTATTTACCCTCTCTTCTATTTCCTCTAGCCCTATTCATTTTCTCTACAGTACCCATTTCCCCCTAAATTCACCTTTGGTTTTACTCACCAAAGCTTGTACTCACACCCCTCTTCATCTGGGCGTCTGTTTCTCTAGGTTACTTTTTGCATGGGTTTGCAATATGGAGATCTGGTTATCTCTGCGGAGGTTTCTATGTTGATGTCTCTGTTTGGAGGTCTCTCGGTAGGTAGGTGTGCATCCCTGTGGGAGGAAGTAGCGGTGATAAGGTAGTGTTTATGTTTAGATATATCAGTGCTCACATGTGGGAACATAACATGCTATTTTCAGCCTGGCTGGCTTCTATGGAAAATGGAGGATTTGGATAAGTGGAGGGGAGGAAAGAGGCTGAGAAGGAAGGAGGGAACATTTGTAGAGATGGAAATGAGTGTGACCAATAAGGGATCTATGAAAAAAAAAAACAGACTAGAGAAGCCCCTTCCCCAGTGTCAACCCACAAGAGCAGAGACTTTATTGTCTGGAGTCTCCTCGGAGGCTGGAAGGGGGCCTGATACACAGCAAGCACTCGATATGTGTTGAATGAACGAATGTTATCATTGCAATGGTTACTGTTACATAAAAGTGCATCCTACAGGCTTCCAGAGCTTTGTAAGTTATAGGGTGTGTAGGAATATTTGTGGTGTCAGAAGTAGGTTGGAGAAGGAGAGAAGAGTCAAAGCCGGCCTTGAAAGTCAGACTGAGGAGCTTGAGGTGGAAGGAGCTATTGCAGTAATTGAGGTTGCAGGGGGCAGGGCACTCTGTAAGACTCCTCAAACATGTTGCATCGGCAGTCAGTTCCTTACTAACCAGGTGCTGTGGGACAAGCTTCCCTTCTCACACACCTGGATTCTTCTCTTCTGCCTGTCTCAGAAATGTCTGGGCTCCACAGAGCTCAGAACAGAGGCACCTTCTCTTCTCTGTGTATTTTCTCCTGCAGGCCAATGGTTCTAAACAGTGTATATGCAGATAATCCCATATTTTTACCTCTAGCCAGATTCCTCATCAAGATTCTTGTATTCAACTCTCTAATTGACGATTGGATCATCTTTCTTTTTACATGGCCAAAATAGAACTCTTGATTGCATGTCCCATTTCTCCTTCTTAACACCTGTTTCTACTACTCTGGTGCTCCTAACTCTGTTATTGGCACTGCCATTCACCCAGTTGCTTAAGCTAGAAACATCTTTCTGGCTCCTCCCTTCTCCTCACTTTCCTCTACAGCTCTCAGCTGAAAAATAGGCTCCACCTATCCCCTTGTATCCATCTCTCCTGGCTCCTTTGGTCCAAGCGCCGTCATCTCCTGCTTCGACTACTGCAATAGGTGCCTATTTAGTATCCCAGGTTTATCTCATACACCCTTATAAGCCTTTTGCCACAATAAAGCCAGAGGAATATTTAAAAGTTTTAACTTAGATCAGCCACTCGCTGCTCAGCTTTCACTGTATTCAGCTTTGCCATTGCATGTGAATAAAACTCCAAACTGCTGACCGTGGTGCATGGGGCTCTCCATGTTCTAGGCCAGGCCCCTCCTCCCCATCCTCATCCTCCCCAACATTCCTGCCCCTACTTTTCTTCAGCCCCTGCCTGTCTTGAAGTATGCTAGTTCCTTCCTGCTCAGAGGCCTTGGCACTCTCCCCTCAGGCCTTTTCAGGGTTGAATCCTCCTCATCCCTACGTCTCAGCTTAAAGGTCACCTTTCCAGATGCCTTCATGACTTACTCTACCTAAAGCAGGCCCAGCCACCTGTTACTCCCTCTCACAAGACTCTGTTGTTTACTTCACAGGATTCCTCACAGTTTGTAATCATTTCATTTGTTGACTTGGTTTTCCCCACTAGGTTGTAAGTTTTATAAGAGTGAGGACCTTATCTTCTGTAGTGGTGAATCTCAAGCTTCTAGAAGAGTTCCTGGCACAGACTAGACACCCAGTAAACATTTACTGAACAGGTGAATGAGCCTCCATAAGCCTCATTTTCTTATTCTATGACCTAAGGATAAAAATACAACCTGCCCAATAGAGTGGTTATGAGGATTAAATGAGAAAATAGAACTTAATAAATGTTAGCCATTATTATGAGTAGTATTGTATTTCTAATACCATATACTTATTCTTACTAATATTAATACTATTCTGCCACATTACTACTAATACTATGGTAATAGTTTTTAGTAGTTAATTCCACTACCTTGTACTGGTTGTTGAAAAGAAAAATACTACTACTGTAGTAGTTCTATTATTCTTTTCAACAACTATTATATGGTAGTTAAAATTAACTATGATTTACAAATAAGTAAACAAAGATCAGAAATATAAATAGTCTACTCATGATCACTTACCTAGCATACATTACAGCTTAAATTTTAAGAGTAAAGAGTTGCAAATAAATACAGATCTTAAGCCTGAGTGATTGGAGGGAAGGTGTTACTGATGGCATAAATAGGGTTTTTGAACAGAGGTGGCTCTAAAAAAATGAACTCATGTTGTGCTGAGTGAATAGCTGGATATTCCTGGGAAGATGTCTCCCAGACTATCGGAGATACAGAACTTTTACTCACATAAGAGGTGAGCGGTTGGAGATTTGAGCATCAGATGAATATAATATCGCAGTTGTGATCATAATACCATACCTGGAACACAAACACACACACACACACACACACACACACACTCCTTGGGATTAAAAGAGTTGCTGCTCTTTGCTCCTCACATGGGTCTCTCCCTCTCTCTAATCTCTCACCTTCTTATTCACCCAATCCCCCAGCTGACATTTCCTTCCATCTTTTCCATCCTAGACCTTCCCCTGCAACATCCCATGTGCATTTTGGAGGCTCACTATGCAGTCCTTAAGAATGGAATTAACTTCAGGACCTTCAAGCAAGTCTTTATCAGCTCATGTAAAATCAGGTTCAGGTGTCATGAACTTTTCAGAATAGGACAAATAAACAAAGTATCACAAAAACTCTTTCTCTTACATTTCTATCTCTAAAAATAGGTAAAATTTATATAGCATTGATATGCCAGGCGCTAAGTATTATATATATGTTAACTAATTTTTCTTAAAACAGCCCCATGAGGTAGGTGGTATTGTTTTCTCTATATTATGGTGGAAATTGAGACACAAAATAGCTAAGAAATATGTCTAATGTTACAAAATTGTTATGCTATGATTGGTTTGAAAACAACTGCAGTAGACTGGGTATGGTGGCTCACGCCTATAATCTTGGCACGTTTGGAGGCCAAGGCACGTGGATCACTTGAGGCCAGGAGTTCAAGTCACCAGATTGACCATCCTGGCCAACATGGCAAAACCCCGACTCTACTAAAAATACAGAAATCAACTGGGAGTGGTGATGTGAGCCTGTATTCCCAGCTACTCAGGAGGTTGAGGCACAAGAATTGCTTGGACCCAGGAGGCCGAGGTTGCAGTTAGCTGAGACCTCTGCACTCCAGCCTGGGCAACAGAGCGAGACTTCATCCCCCCACAAAAAAAAAAAAAAAAAGAGAGAGAGAGTGAGAGAGAAAAGAAAAGAAAAAGAAAAGCAACTGGAGTAGACTTGGAGGAAAGAGAGAGGAAATCTATAAGGAGGTTGCAGTTAGAGAAAAGAACATTTATAACTAAGATCCCAAAGAAAAATAACCCCCTGGGATCTGCAACTCTTAGATCACCTCAAAATATAAAATATTAAAAATGAGAATGTCATGTCACCTCTAAAGTTCAGTGACATTTGGTGAAAAGAATAGTAGCCAAAACTTTTTAGACTGATCATGAGACGTACACAGCTCTGCCAACAACCAGGTAAGAGATTTTAGGCAAGTTCCTCTCTAATCTCTGGGGCTCAGTTTCCTCCTTTGTACTAGAAAGGGGCTTGACTAGTTAACTTCTGAGGGCTTTTATACTTGAATTACTATATCGGTTTATTAAGCTGCTTAGCTGTGTACATCACGAACCTGCAAACATATTCTTCTTTAAGCACGAGTTTCTTCATGTTACTTCCCGACCCCAAAACACTTTTTGATGCTTTCTCTTGACTTTGTGCTCCCATCCCCTAAATGGCTGTGACAATCTTGATATTAGAAATAGCCATCTTGTGGGGAAAAACCTCAGGCTTCCCATTTGTTTTCTAGTATTAACTAGCAGAAGAATTTACTGGTAATCCACTTAAAGACATGAAGCCTTATTAAAACCAAAAACAAGTGGCTCATGGGAAAGCTTTTGTGCACTTGAGCATAACTCCTCATTTGTGTCAGCCGAAGGTTGTCCTGACTTACACTGTCATGCATTTTAACCAAATTAAGGTATCACATCATCATTACAAGTTTCACAATTTGTATCCCGGAGTTGTCTTATTCTTTTTTCTTTTACCAAAAAATTGAGTTTAAGGAAAAACTTTAACCTGAAAAGTGAGCAGGCTCACTTAGCACAATGTCAGCTGACCTACTTGTTTCAGTTTAAATGAAACTAACTTTTGCTCTTAATTCTCCCTTCTTCTTTCCTCTCCCCTACTCTCACCTACTTCCTGGAAAATATAATTCAGGTCAGAGTTCTTAGATGCAATGTGAGATGGTTTCTATCTTCCCAACCAGGTGATTTAGCACCTGGGCTTGCATGTTGCTATAGCTGCAATGTTTAGACATGGGTTTGCAAGTGAGCAAAGTCTAAAAACAGAGTCTTGTTGACAATATATATGCCACAGAATTTTTGAATTGCTTAGTTACCAATGAGCTTGGTTATAAGTAGAAACCACTTTTTTTTTTTTTTAAACCACCATTTGCAAATGAGATCTACTGAAAGGCAAATAAAGCCTCATTTAAAAGTGTGGCTATTATCAGTAATAACAGTTATGATGATTTATGCTGCTTGGTACATTTCGACATAGGTTTTATATGCATTTTTAATAATAATTCTCAAAACCATGGAGGAGGGGGACAGGCATTCATTCATTCACTCATTCATTCAATCGTCCTAGTTCATGAGAAGGACAAGTGGCCAGACTGCTTTTTGAGACAATGAACAGGTAGTTAGAGAAAAGGTCAGGTATTTGCAGGGCTAATTGCATCCTGGGACTCAGAAGGTCAAGAAGTGATACACCAGGAGCTCAGGAATTGCAACCATAATTTATGCAAATGATTCACACTAGAGTTAAGAGTATGAGTTACAAAAACCCGACAGCTGGACAGGAAGACGCTATTTTAGAGTCAAGCCAACAGGTGGGCGTCACCTGGGATTCATCACTGCAGTCTTGCTAGAGCAGCATATTCCCACCTTGTCAAGAAGAAGGACCCACATTTCACATCAAAATGTCTTGTGGACTCCCCACATGCTAATTGTCATCTTCTTTATATCTGTTAATTGAGAAATATATAACAATAAAAATCTGTTCATTAAAAATATATAACGATAAAAATCAACTAGGAATCAGCAGAGATTTAACATAAATTTATATTTCACTAATTCTACCAGCGCTATGCCAGTTTTCAATTTATTACCTCTTTGTTCCAGATTTCTTCAGCAGCTGCTCTACAAACATGCACTAAACTCTTTAAGCATTTCTCCTTTACAGTGAGCACAGCGTTAAGCTTTGTCAGCAGATGCCACTGGAGCAGCATTGCAAAGAAAGCAAGTTTCTCTTCCTGATTCTGGTGTGCTACTTTTCTTCTTCTTGCTCCAGCTGCATTATCCATCAGTGGTGCTATGTATAAGACCATCCCGCTGTGTGCCCTGCCCCTACCATCTGCCCAGAGGCACAGTCCCTCACTGACTATTTGGCCTGATCTTGAGCCTGTGGCCACTTCACAGCCCTGCAACACAGGCACTGTGTGCTCCAGGCCTCATGTCCCCAGCAGTGGCCTGACTATGCACTTAGCCACAGCCTCAGTGTGCCTGTGCTCCAAGAGATTGCATCCTATTTGCCCAGCAGCTATGGAACAGCTCTGGTCCTGGAAAATAGGAGGCTTCTCTGACATCTGGTGGACTGCAAATACACCTTCTCCAACAAGGCCTGAACCCCAGCCTTAGGCAGAGAACCCTCTTTCCAAGTTGTCCTTCCTTGGGTACTCTCCCTCAATCCTCAGATACCCTTGAAAGTTCTCTTTACATTGTTATAGGTACTCTTCTATCACCGTTGAATAATTTTTTTATATTAAACTTCTCTTGATTTACATTACCATGTGGTTTCTGTCTCTTGCTTGAACTCAGACTGATAGAAGTTCATTTGGAAAAATAGCAACACTTATGTGTATGAGATATTCAATCTACAGATAACATTTGTATAAGAAAGCATTCTGAAATCCCTTGCTACTGATACCTGCAACCTTCTAGTGTCCATAGTCACCAAGTCAGGAAACCCTGGACTAAAAATGGACAGATTGGCAAGAAGAAAGACAGAATCCTTGACATGAAAATGAAGCTATTTGGGGGATGAGGTGAACAGTGTGGGATGTGGGGAGCTTTGATTGCTAGGGAATAGTGTTGGTGTTCAGTGGTCAGCCCTGCCTCCTCTTCATCCAGAATCTATGAAAGTCACAAAGATAAAGTCTGTCTTGGATTGAAGAGATGGGGAAGAGTAGACGGGGGCTATATGCAGTCAGAATTGGCTCAGACACCAGACTGGGATGGAGCCTATGGATGGATATAGGCTCCATCCCAGCCTGTGGAGACTATGGATATAGCCTATGGATATAGGCTCCATCCCATTCCAGTGTCTGAGCCAATTCTGACTGCATATAGCTCCAGTCTATATGTGCTCTGAATTATAGGGGGAGGGGAGGCAACAGCAAACCCAATAGTGAAGATCAGAGAACAGCTGGGAGATGAAGGGCAGAGCTAATGTCAGCATTTATTAAACACCTGTTTGACAGACGAGTATATAAGGCAGGGGGATATTAGGATAACTGCTCAAGAGCATCCAGTTTACAAGTGGAATGTGTATGCTTAGAAAACAGGTCACCTGCTTCTTAAACAGGAATTCCTCTTTATCACACTGCTAATCTTCCCTGGGCTTACTATTAGGGGTAGGACAGAAGGTTTTTGTCATTTTCCACATTGCAGAACAGATTAAGGACTCACCTATTTATTGAAGATATTGATGAAATTAGGTTATTTTTGAAATCTCTGGATCTGGCTTCTGGAGGATTAGATTTGGGAGAACATTTAAAATTCCTCTTTGATTTTCCACCACATTGGGGCTTTTTAAGCCATTCCTTGGATCAATTTTGGTAATTTACAATTCTCCCCAAAAAATGTTTTTTCATCTAAGTAGTATTTAATTTCTAAGTATCTTCTATATCTGCAGCCAAACCAATTTTTTACACCAAATGATAATGTTACTCAGTTTTCTTCCCTTTCCCTTTCTTCTGTGGTCACAAAAGCCAGGGATTTACCTAAGTCTTTCCGTAGAACCAGCTCTGTGTTTTTCAGCCAGTTCTATTCCATTGTTTTCCTTCTTTCTTTGTTTTCAGTTTGATAGGAGGAGTGTTATGGGAGATCTCAGATGCAGAGATGTGTTCACTATACTGTCTTCTTTATGGCTCATATCACACTTACTCTGGACAAGACAGTCTATTTTAATTATTTTGTCTTTTCACTCTACCATCATCTTCACTCCCATTCCCTTTTCCTGAATATACTTCTTATAGTCCTTGGGTCTGTGTGTATCCTAGAAAAAAATGTCATATGTTTTAAAATTTATTTTACTCAACTGCTTGATTTTAACATCTACACATCTTGTATGCTTATGTTAGTTTCCTAATGCTGCTCTAATAACTTATTACAAACTTAGTGGCTTCAAAGAACAAAAAAAAATTATCTAAAATGTAGCACATTTCTTTTATAACCTGTAAGTGGGAAGGTCTATTACCTAAAATCCAGAAGCCATAACAATGATTGTTACAGTGACTATACAAAAACCTACAAATCCTCTATGCCAACAGACACACACACAAACACACACACACACACACACACACACCTATAGGCAAAGCAAAGAAATGAATGATAACCTAGGTTAGAAGTCATAAATATTTTGCTAAAATTCACAATTCCTATTACAAAGGGCTAATCTCTTACATAAAGAGCTCCTACAAATCAATAAGGCCATCAACCCTGTAGAAAAATGAGCAAAGAATATGAACAGATTGTTCACAGGAAAATAACTGCAAATGATTTTTAAACATGTGAAAAGATGATCAATGTTGACTTACAAAAGGAATGCAAATTTAAAATACATGGAAATATTACTTTTCTCTCATTAGAAGGTCAAAAATCCAGAAGTTTGGTGACTATCTTGGCAAGACTGTGGGAAAACAAGCAGGAATGTAATAGTTACGAACCCTCTGGAGGGCAATGTGGCAAAATTACAAATAATCTATCAAAAATGTAAGACTGTATGTGCTTTAACCAGGCACTTCTAGAAATTTATCCTAAAGATAAACTAACACATACACAATGACATATGTACATTTTGTGATCTATTTAAAAGGGTAAGATTGAAAACAATGTAAATGTCCATCAATAAAGATTCTTAGTTATGCCTCCACCAAAAAAAAAAATAAATTTTCTCTTACGGTCCTGGAGGTCAGAAGTCCAAAATCAGTCTCATTGGGCTAAAGTCAATGAGCCTTTTATTGACTTTAGGAATTGGTCCTTTCTGGAGGTTCTGAGGCCACCCACATTCCTTGGCTCATGGCTGATTGCTTGCTTCACGCCCACCTTTTACTTCCTTCATCACATGTTCCACTCCTGACTGTTGATCCTACTGCCTCCCTCTGATAAGGAGCCTTGTTATCACATTGGCTCACCTTAGGAACCCAGGATCACCACTCCCATCTCAAGATCGCTAACCTAAGGGCAGCTGCAAAGGTTGTGGACATGTGGATGTAGCCATTTTTGGAGCACTGTTATTCAGCCTACCACAATGCTCATCCAGTCCATCTCTTCTAACAGCAGTGCAGTGTTCTGCTGCGTATCTGCCCCATATTTTACTTATCCATGCCCTACAAATAAATAGCTGCTACCACGTACATCTCTTCAATAAATATCCTATAACATGGTCCCCTGAGCATCTATGTGAGACTGGGGAAAAGTGACACAAATTCCCAAGCCCCATCATCTGGAAGGGTGTCAAGTACCTAGACTGCATAACAAAACAAATCCCGTGAAAAGACTGTTGCCAAGTTCACCCTTGTTTGGGGACTTGACAGCAATTTTCCCTTCAAAACCAAAATTCTACTCACTAGCCATGGGTGATACTGGGAAGAACTACTGCCAGCTTGTTGTGTGCACACACATGCCGTCTCTCCAGTTATTCCCAGGTTGCTCTCCGGATTGGCTGTATCATTTTACATTTTCACCTACGGTGCAAGAAGACTGTAATTTTCGTCAAAATCCTGCTAATATATGGTAATATCAGATTTTCTCATTATTTACAATGACAGGGATAAAATGGTTTCCCGTTTTCATTGAAGCACTATGTTTTTTTTTGCTTTTGTTTTTGTTTTTGGTGGTAGTTTTAAGGAGCAGAGAGTTTAATAGGCAAGAAAGAACAATGACGCTCCTGCATACAGGGACTGAGGCGGGGGGTTCCAAAGCCAATAGAGGAAACCCTGTGTGCCTCGGAAAAGTGGCTGCTTGTATGAGGAGGCTGGAGGGGGTAGTGTCTGATTTGCATAGGGCTCAGGAAACTGGTTTGACCAGGCATGTCACTCACATAGCTGGTGGAAAAAGCTGGACCTCCCACCCTAGCCTTTTAATATGCAAATATAGGGCACCATGATGTTCTACACAGGTGGAGATACATGGGAGCGGCCATGCTGCCAGGCACATGTGAGGCCAAGGGCAGGAAGAAGAGGGCAGGAATCGCCATGTTTGGGTGGATCCAGTTTCTAATGGCCTTCATTTGCATATCAAAGGTTGCGGCCAGCTCTAAGATCCGGGGCTTTCCTGTGAAGCACTCTATTATGTGGTTGACCATCTATTGATGTGCTTGCTTGCTATCCATGCCGCTTCCTAGGAATCTGCTCCTCATTTTCTTCCAGAGTGTTTCACTTGCTATGGTGATAGCTGATACTATTGTTCGTTTGAAGAAGTTCCTTGTATTTTCTTTTTTCTTTTGGTTTTTTTTTTTTTTTTTCAGACGGAGTCTCGCTCTTTGGCCCAGGCTGGAGTGCAGTGGCGCAATCTCGGCTGGATGCAAGCTCCGCCTTCCGGGTTCCCGCCATTCTCCCGCCTCAGCCTCCCCAGTAGCTGGGACTACAGGTGCCCAGTTAATGTTTTGTATTTTTTTTGTAGAGACGGGGTTTCACCGTGTTAGCCAGGATGGTCTCGATCTCCTAACCTCGTGATCTGCCCACCTCAGGCCTCCCAAAGTGCTGGGATTACAGGCATGAGCCACCGAGAAGTTCCTTGTATTTTCTAGATAATACTTGTTAGTTATCAATATTGTGAATATCTTAATATATTGTGTATGCCTTAACTTTTTTGAGAATCTTTTACTTAACAGACATATTTCATTTTGATGTATTCAAACTTACTAACTTTTACCTTTAATTTGTGTACTTGCTTTTAAATTCATTTTCACATTTATTTTTATTTATTTATTCTTCTTCTTGTTTGTTGCTTTTTTTCCTCTAGAATCTTCAGTTAAATGCCTAGTTGTTTTATGTTCATCTTTTAGTTTTTAAAATGTATTCAGTAAATGTGGGCTACTGAAAGGACACAAAGATAGATGTGTACCCGCCCCACCCCCCCACACCCTTTTGTTCTGCTCTCTAATCTTTGCACATACCAGAGAGTTCGTAAGTTCTGGGAGTACCTGTTTTTCTGCACGTACCAGAGATTTTGTAAGTTCTGAGACAAGGTCACAAGACGTGTTTAAGTAAGATAAACTCTTGCTGCCATAAACCTGCTCTCCCGCCTCAAAGGTTGAACGGAAATATCAGAAATGGCGGGAACCAATCATAGTTAGCCAAATCGCCTTGTTCAAACACTAGCCAATCATATATCTGATTTGTATAATAACTCTATGCCCACTTTTCTTAGACTATATAACACTACTCGGAGCTCAGTAGGGGAGCTCTCCTGCCCGTCTCGTTTCGCGAGCGAGGGAGAGTTCCAGGTTTGAACCTGTAATAAAGATCCTTGCTGCTTAGCTTTGACTCTGGACTCTGGTGGTCTTCTTCGGGGAATAAACGGTCTGGGCATAACACTACATTAATATTATTGCTTTGGTGACAAATATTTTTGAACCTAATAAAATTTTATTTTAAAATTTAATATATTTAACTCCAAATCTTTGACCAAGGTATTTTTCTTTCCTTCTTTTTAATTTTTTTTTATTTTTAATTTTTATGGATACATAGTAGGTATATATGTTTATGGGGTACCTGAGATATTTTGATACAGGCAGACAATGTCTAATAATCACCTCCTGGTAAATGGAGCATCCATCACCTCAACCATTCATCATTCCTTTGTGTTACCAACATTTCAATTGTACTCCTTCAGTTATTCTAAAATGTACACGAATTATTGCTGACTGTAGCCACCCTGTTGTGTAATCAAATACTAGATTCCTATTCATTGTATCTATTCCTATTCATTGTATCTATTTTTGTACCCATTAACAAAAAATGTTTCTGCTTTGAACTGTTTTTCATCTATTTTGCAGATGATGTTTGCTTTTAAAAATAGATTTTATAACTGGGCTAAAATCAATATATTGCTAGAAATTACAGTCTGCATCATATAAAGAAGAAAAGTAGGGCCTTCATAGCAAGTAAAAAAACCAAAATACTCTCAAGTGCAAACCAAATCCACCCATTCTTTCCTACCTTAATTTTTCCTTTCTTTCTCACCCGAATTTTTCCTTTCTTTCTCACCCTAATTTTTCCTTTCTTTCTCACCCTAATTTTTCCTTTCTTTCTCACCCTAATTTTTCCTTTCTTTCTCATCCTAATTTTTCCTTTCTTTCTCTGTGCTGCTAAATGTTTAACATCTAGAATTGTTTGAGGTTTTTGGCTTTACTGTATTTTTTATGTATGTTTTATCGTTATTCTGTGAGAACACAAGGTCATTTAATATTAAAAAGCTATGAGCAGAGAGGAAACTCAAAAGTCATTTTCTTAATTTATTACTGTCATACATTTCTTAATTATTGCAATGAGGATGAAACCATTTATACTCAACTATACTTCAGCCAATGCCATAGATACAAATTGCAACTTAAGGGAGCAAAAGAAATACAGAGGCTTAACCACATCTTATTAATTTGTTCATTCAACAAATATTTATTAAGGCCTTATCACGTGCACCATTCTGACAACCAGGAATATAGCAGTTAACATAGTAAACAAGATCCACATTCATCTCTCCACCAAAGCTTTTTAGGAAGAGAAGCTGCAACAAAGAAATAAACAAAAATAAAAGTAATTTTAGATATGGGTATATCCCAGAAAGAAGCTAAGATATGATGACCTGAGAGCCAAGAACTTACCCAAGAAGAAGCCAGCAATGTGGAGGTCATCTGGAGGAGCAAGAGTGGAGGCCACAGCAAATGCAATGACCTCAGCAAGGCCCTTCTCTTCATCCAAAATGCAACAAGAATCAGGGTTATTAGAGTCAATTGCTGGAAATGAAAGAGAAACTTTGTTTCTAAAATGGTTCCTCACAAAATTTCACAAATAAGAATTGACTGTAACACTGTGCAGTCAGGAGGGGAGTCATGATGGGAGAAGTAACCCAATTCTGGAAAAATAACAATGTTTATGGATTGCTTTTAAAAAAAAATAGGTGCAAATATTCATAAGGATTGATTTCTCAACCTGTAAGGACCATTTCACCTGAGAAAAGGTTGACATGGCCCAGTTCTCAACACACGAATTAAAATGTCACAGGGCAGGATTTTCTTCCACTCCCAAACTTTCCATCCAGCTAGAGGGCTTCCTTCTCATTCCTTTCCCCTCCAATTTCCAGCCCAGTTCATTCTAGGCTTTCGCAGTCCAGGAGCTTTCACTAGAAGTCTAGGCTTCTCTTCTATTTCTTACCCAAACCATTTATTCCCACTCAACCCAACATTTGCTTAATTTATATTATCACAGCTAGGCCATCAGCAAAGCAGCGGGCCCTCCAGAGACTAAGGTCACCCATTAGAAGACAGTGAGGAGTTATAAATGAGAACAAACTGTATCCTTTACAACTGTATCTCCAATTGTGCTTTGGTATTTTATTATTTCCAATAACAGCCATCTCTCTTTGTGGTTAAGATTTCAGAAACTACATAACTAGCATGTATTACAGTAACTTAATGGTAGGAACAAATGTCTGTACAAATTTTGTTTACTGAAATGGTTCTGAGCTAATTCATTCTGCATTTCCTGGACTGACCTTATAAGTTACTTATTGCAATATATGGTTTGTTTCATGATGCTTCTTAATGTTTTATATTTTAAATGACTGCTAGTCTGAAGATAAATGGGATAGAAGCTCATATTTACAGTAGCCTCTAAAAACAGAAAATACCCAGATAAAACATTTAATAAGAAATGTGCAAATGTATATAAGGAAAATGTAAAAGTGCTCCTGAAGAACACAATTACAAAGCTGAATGAATATGAAGATATTTGTTCAATATCAAGGATAGAAAACTCAATCCTAAGAAGGTGTCAGTTCTTCCTAGGTGATCTTTCCCTTGCGATAAAAGACATACAGCATAACATTTACTATCTTAACCATTTTAAGTGGACAGTTCAGTGGGATCAAATAGGTTGTCAGTGTTGCCCAGTCATCACCACTCTCCATCTCCAGCCCTCTTTCATCTTGTAAAACCGAAACTCCATCCCCATTGAACAATATTTTCCTGTTCCCCTCCCCTAGCTCCTGGCAACCACCATTCTACATTGTGTCTCTGTGAATCTGCCCACTCTGGGCACCTCATGTAAGTGGAATCATACAGTATTTGTCTTTTTGCAACTGGTTTATTTCACTTAGCATAATGACCTCAACATTCATCCATGTTGTAACACATGTCATAATTTCCTTCCTCTTTCTCAATAGCTTTTAAATGTAGCATGACCCTAATAAAAACATACATATGTTAGGCTGATGTGGAAAAATAAACAACTAATAAAAAGTGCTCCAAAATGTTGCAGTCCCACCTCAGGTAGCTGTTATTTATCATGTACTCATTTATCCTCGCCTTACCGTATTCCAGATACTGCTTTACAAAATAGGCAGGTATTGCTTTCCACCTTTTTTTTTTTTTTAGATGGAGTCTTGCTCTGTTGCCAGGTTGGAGTGCAGTGTCGCAATCTCGGCTCACTGCAACATCCGCCTCCTGTGTTCAAGCGCTTCTCCTGCCTCAGCCTTCTGAGTAGCTGGGACTACAGGTGCTCCTCATCACGCTCGACTAAATCCTGGACTCAATTTTTTTTGGTTTTTTTTTTGTTTTTTTTTTTGTTTTTTTTTGTTTTGACACGGAGTCTCGCTCTGTCTCCCAGGCTGGAGTGCAGAGGTGCGATCTCGACTCACTGCAAGCTCCGCCTCCCGAGTTCACGCCATTCTCCTGCCTCAGCCTCCCGAGTAGCTGGGACTACAGGCGCCTGCCACCTCGCCCCGCTAATTTTTTGTATTTTTAGTAGAGACGGGTTTTTACCGTGTTAGCCAGGATGGTCTTGATCTCCTGACCTCATGATCCGCTCGCCTCGACCTCCCAAAGTGCTGGGATTATGGGCCTGAGCCACGGTGCCCGGCCGGTCTCAATCTCTTGACCTAATGATCGACGCATCTCGGCCTCCCAAAGCGCTGAGATTACAGGAGTGAGCCACCATGCCGGCCTCCACATTTTTTATGTAAAAAGAAACTGAGGCCAAGAGAATTATGTAAATTCCCAAGTTAATATCCTAAGTACTGCAAGTAATAAAATCAGGTTTGAAATCCAGGTATGTGTCATGCCTAAGTCCTCCACTCCTCCTCAATTCACAATTATACTATCTAAAGTTCCCCCTCACAGATCAAGAAAGATTTCTCTCTCTTGCCTGTCCAATATTCTTAGGTAACTATTACTGTGGAAATCAATCTGATTAACTAAATGCACTCTAGTGATAGTGGCTAACAAAGACTTACTAATAGCTATTATGATAGCTAAGGTTTATTGAGGTCTCATATACTAGGCGCTGAGCAAAAGCCTATATTTATGCAATATTTTGACCTTTAGCACATTTTTAGAAAGTAGGCATTATTATTACCTTCATTTTAAGAGGTCAGTTAGACTTAAAGAGCTGGATGTTCTCAGGTAAGTTAGGAAGGTGGTAGATGGTGGATGGAGCCAGGCAGCACACACAAGCCTTGTAGGTAGCCATAATACAACACTGCATCCCTCATTTGTACCTCCAAAGGCACTTGTAACTAAAGATTATAGTTTCAGAAAGCACAACTTTAATCACAAGAAATAAATCTGTACTAGTGACCTTCTAGCCTCCAGCTGGGAGATATTATGATGAACAGAGAGGGGTCTTCTTAGTACTTCTTCGGGTATTTCAAATATGCATACTTCTGTTGGGCTAGTCTCAGTTTCCTTGAAATCAGACCTAAGTCATGTTCCTACAGTGAACCAAAATAAAACTTTCTTTCCTTTTAGGTCTCAAGAGATTCACTGTTAAATGTCTCCAAAGAAATCATCTCCACAATCCAAACAAGTTACCTCTCCATAGTACCTGGTTAGTAGGTAACTTCCAGAGCTAGCTATTCACCTTTTTCTACCTCAAACAATTTCTTCCAGCTCTAACTTTCTGAAGGTAGTTTTCCTTGCCAGTCAGGAAGGGGATGTTGAAATAATCCCAGGCAAGCATTTTGTCAAGAATTTTACATGATTCTTTAAGTTCATAAAATGTTCTGTTCCCGCCCCAAAGCAGGAGGGAGTTAAATCATTTGAGAAAGGATATTTAGTGGAATGGCTGCCAGACATGCATTTGTATTTTACTAGAATTCAACTATACTTACCCTGCAAAAAAAAAAAAAAGGAGGTGGTGGGGGAATATTTATGTCCTTTTATGTGTGGTCTGGATTTGCATCCCCACTCAATTCTTATGTCGAATTGTAATCCCCAATATTGGAGGTGGGGGCCTGATTTGAGGTGACTGGATCATGGAGGTGGATTCCCCCCTTTGGTGCTGTTCTCATGAGAGTTCTCATGAGATCTAGTTGTTTAAAAAGTATGTGGCACCTCTTCCCCACCTTCCTCCTGCTCCAGCCTTGTAAGACATGCCTGCTTCCCCTTCACCTCCACCATGACTGTAAATTTCTTGAGGCCTCCCCAGCCATGCTTCCTGTAGAGCCTGTGGAATTGTGAGCCAATTAAACCTTTTTTCTTTATAAATTATCCAGTCTCAGGTATTTCTTTATAGCAGTAGGAGAATAGGCTAAAATATATCCTCTATTTCTCTCCTCTCATTTCAAACTAAACTTGTTCTCCATCATCAAAGAAAGACAGAACTCTGAAATTCAAAGAGACAAAAAACATCAGTTTTTGCTGTTGTGCTTTGATAGGCCCAGCTATATTGCTAAGGGTAGTTCTTGTAAGCAACTACTGTTACTTGAAGGGTCATTTTGACTATCTACTATTTTTGCCTTTTTGGTGTATTTAGGATAGGCCATTCTTTTTATTTTTATTTTTATTTTTTTTGTATGTGTATTTTTATGGGAACATAGCCACAACCCACTTTGTTTATGTATCACCCATAGCTGCTTTCACACTACAACAGCAGTATTAGTAGTTGGGACAGATACCATATTGCCCACAAAGCCAGAACTATTTCTGTTTGGCCCTTTACCAAAAAACTTTGCGAACCTCTGCTTTAGAACATCATTCCCTAAAAATCATGACCCTACACTAGTAGTTAAGAATTTTAATGGTGAAGTCAGAGCAAAAATTCCAACTAGAATCCAGTTCCATAACTTTGTTAGCTGTGCCCTTATTTAAGTTTCTTAACCTCTTCTAAATCTTTGGGGGTTTTTAAATCTGTAAAACATTATCTGTAACAATAGCACTTGCTTGTAAGGTTGTGAGAATTCAGTAACTGTAAGATTTAAAGCACAAACTGTGTAGTACTTGAAAAGAAGCAAGTCTTTAATAGGTATTAGTTATTATCAATATTATTATTGATATTATGGGTGTTTTTATTAAGATTTACAGGCATGTTGGCATAATTAAGAATCTGAGACTCTTTAGAATAGAAATTTTACTTTGTTCAATCCACCTTTGCCCAAATTTCTGTGACTGGAGAATACATTTTCAGTACTCTTCAGAACCTTCAAAGACACCACCCTCTCTTAAATCAAAAATAAGAAGAGTCTGTCTCCCTCCAGGCCACTGCCTCTCCTTCTTTCTCTGCCCCTCCCTTCCATCTCATGCCCCTCACATTTTTCCTTCTGTGATCTAACCTTTCTTGTGAAGTACTCAATGTTTCAAGCCTCAATGTTTTCTTGCCCCTCATTTCAAATAAATTGTACTTGTCTTGAGACAAGTTCTCAGTGGATCCAACTCATAGCTAATTGAAAGCCAGCCTGTATGATAGATGAGCTAGTCCTTGAAAACATATTTGTAACTGTGGATGTTACCTCTTAGCATTCTAATGGGGCCTTCTGGACACATTGCCTTACCCATGGCAATCATTCTAATCAATCTGGAAACTTTGGGTATCAGAGCAGTGAGTTAAGAAAAAGATGCTAGGGCAAGGGGCCATTTGACACTCTTCCAGTGCACAGTGAACATCTGTCTATAAATAAGACTAACCTAGAATAATTGCTAAAGGACTACCTGGGCATTTGTTGTGGCTAAGGCAGGGGGGAAGACACCTAGAAACAGATGTCCATCCCCACATGGATGGTAATGACACTATATCAGCCTTCCTGAATTGGATCCTAGCTTCATCATAATCTAATCTGTGCTTTTCCCCAGCATCATATTGTCCTCTTCAACTGGACACTCCATCCCCCCACTTACATTTCATTACATTTTAACAAATTATTTTTCCATGTCTGTGTACCTGTGCTAGGAAGTCACCTGCTTTAGAGCAAGAATCATGTTGTCTGTATCTTAGTGCCCCATAGGGGCTGCTACATAACAGACACCAAAGAGGTCTTCATGGTAGGATGGCAGGTACGGAGGATGGAAGGGAGGGAAGGAGCGAGGGGCTTTTTGTTAGCTTTAGGACTTCCTCTTCAGTGAGTTTTCTTTTTCTTTTTCTTTTTTTTTTTTTAGACAGAGTCTTGCTCTGTTACCCAGGCTGGAGCTCAGTGGTAAGATCTCAGGTCACTGCAACCTCTGCGTCCCAGGTTCAAGCAATTCTTCTGCCTCAGCCTCCCGAGTAGCTGGGATTACAGGCGTGTGCCACCACACCCAGTTAATTTTTGTATTTTTAATAAAGACGAGGTTTTGCCATGTTGGCCAGGCTGGTCTCGAACTTCTGACCTCAAGTGATCCACCCGTCTCAGCCTCCCAAAGTGCTAGGATTACAGGCGTGAGCCACCACACCCAGCCAGTTGTTCTTTACTTGAGGCTTCCCTTGACTTGCTTTCATTTTATGGCTGAGTGGGAAGGAATTAGATGTGAGATGACACCTGACACAGATGGTATAAACAGGTAGCAGCTTAAAGTTCTCATGCTTGACCAAAAACTGGCAAGGAGGCATGCCTAGAAGGGTCCCAGGATCTGCAATGTAGACCAACTATTGCTTCCCTCTGCAATCTTAGTGCTCTAGCTATAATAAAGGCACCTGATACAAGTTGGGTTTTCTTCTGGGAATTTGAACTTTTGGTGGTGATCCCAGTAATTGATAAATTTGGAACTGCAGGTCTGATGGTGGCATCTAGAGCAACTCCCGCACTGCAGATTCTGGAGCTCCCCTGCATCTGTGCTCCCCAGGGCTGCTTGTTGAGTTCTCCTATGATACTGCTGAGGCTAGGCGCAGTGGCTCACACCTGTAATCCCAGCACTTTGGGAGGCCAAGCTGGGTGAATTACATGAGGCCAGGAGTTCAACACCAGCCTGGCCAGCACGGCGAAACCCTGTCTCTACTAAAAATACAAAAATTAGCTGGGTGTGGTGGTGCATGCCTATAGTCCCTGCTACTCTGGAGGCTGAGACAGGAGAATCACTTGAACCCGGGAGGCGGCGGTTGCAGTGAGCTGAGATCACACCACTGCACTCCAGCCTGGGTGACAGATTGAGACTCCATCTCAAAAAATAATTTGTTAAGACTGTTGAAGAGCCCTTCCTGTAAGTCCTTTTTAGCTTAAGTTAACCAGTTAACCAGAGTCTATTTCTATTGCTTTGCCCAAAGGACATTTAAATAAAGAGAATTTCAAAGCCAAGATCAAGATTTGGGGCTGGACAAAGATGTTCTTCTTCCTCTCTGTAATAGATGTTCTTCACCTATTTAATTAAATTTAACATTCCTGATCACTCTTCATGGAGAAGCCACTATGACATGTTCAGTGAATACAGAGATGGATTAAATGGGACCTCTGAAGACTCTAGTAAGGAAGAGAAAAAGAAATTCACAATAAATCAAACTAGTGAGAAATAACATCAAAGTATGTGCAAAGTATTATGAGCCACACAGGAGGAAAAGAAAGAAATTCATATTTATTGGATATATGCCTGATGTCAGGCACTCTACACATATAATCACACTATGTCTGTACTCAACACATTGAGGCACATAACATTATTCTCATTCTATAGATGAGGAAACCAAAACTCAGAAAGATTCAGCACCTCAAGTTAAGCGGTAGATCTCAAACTCAAATCTGTTAGACTCCAAAGCCCCTATCCCATCTGTTGCCTCTTGAAAAGGATAGTTTTAGCCACACCCAAGAAGTAGTTGGGCTCTTTCTCCACCTCAAATACTTAAAAACACGTGCACTTCTTCTATGTCTATGATAAGGGACCAAAGCATGGCGTGCTTGTCTAATGAATACAATATTTTATTGCAATCTTGCCCAACTCTGTAGCAGGCCCTGCTCTAGAATAACAATGGCAATGGCTACTCCTGCCTTTCCTGCCCCATAATGCTTTATTAGCATATGTTTTCAATGTCTATGCACCCTGTGCTAACTGGTTAGCTCCTTTGGAGCAAGGATCACATCCTGGGCAGCTGGAGCTTCTAGGTTTCAAAGGCATGGCCTGGGCCATGTTATTAATATCTTTCTTTCTATTCTATAAGTGAGGAAGTGAACTCTTTGCACCCATCTGCTAAAAATCCCCCTTGTGTTTTACTGCTAAATAGGCCTCACCTGGAGTGCTCAAAATAACAGTCTGAAAAAGAAACTATGGCTGGGCACAGCGGCTCATGCCTGTAATCCCAGTGCTTTGGGAGGCCGAGGTGGGAGAATCACTTGAACCCAGGAGTTTGAGACCAGCTTGGGCAACAAAATGTGGCCCCATCTTGAAAGAAAAGAAAAAGAAAGAAAACAAAGAGAGAAAGGGAGAAAAGAGGAAGGAAGGAAGGAAGGAAGGGGAGAAAGAAAGAGAGAGAGAGAGAGAGAGAAGGAAGGAGAAAGAAACTACAATATGAAATAAAAGAACAGGACAGAAGACTAATTAGCCCATTGGATCAGCAAACCAATATGAAATGTCTGCTTTGTGCTAGAGATAGAAAATTTTGCACACTTGAGTTGTCCAAGGGATACGAAGACAGGTAAAGTAATAATTGTGAATTAATGAGACAAAATGTTGTTGAAAAGCAGAAAGAGCACCACAGAATGAAGCAGCAGTCTTTACATTTGAGTGTGTATGTCACAGACGGGGAGCAAGACTTTCTAAGGGTATGCAGGTATGGACAGTCCAGACAGTCCTCAGCATTAGTAGTCCTCCTTCCTAGAGTTGATCTGCTTAAGAACTTGCATTTGGCAGAAGTAGCATATTGTATTTCTTTTCAAAAATAAAAAATATCTCACATTGTGAAAAAAATCTGCGCAGATACCGAAATGGGAATACGATGTAAAGGAAGAAACGGAGTGGTACGAAATCCCCAATTGTCAAAAAAGAGCTTGACTGTATAGTTTTTCTCAAAGAACAATTATGGATATCAAATGATATGGTATTTAATTTCTGAAGATATTTTAGAAAGTGATGTAACATTTTACTTAAAAGTCTATCGTACCTGTAATTCTAGTGCTTTGGGAGGTCAAGGTGGGAGGATCACTTGAAGCCCGGAGTTTGAGAACAACCTGGGCAACATTGTGAGGCCCTGACTATACCAAAAAAAAAAAATTAAAAATTAGCCAAGTGTGATGGTGCACACCTGTAGTCCTAGATACTTGGGAGGCTAAGGCAGAAGAATTGCTTGAGCCCAGGAAGTCAAGACTGCAGTGAGCTATGACCATATCCCTGCACTCCAGCCTGAGTGACAGAATGAGACCCTTTCTCCAAAAATTAAAAATAAATAAATAGAAAGTCTATTGTTTACATCAGAAATTATATCCTTTGTGACTATTTAAGCTGTAATAAAAATTTTTTTAAAATATCTGAATATAAGTAAAAATGCGTGACGCATCACATGGTCTTAAAAATGCTTTTAGTGGGCCGGGAGCAGCGGCTCACACCTGTAATCCCAGCACTTTTGGAGGCCAATGCAGGCGGATCATCTGAGGTCAGGAGTTTGAGACCAGCCTGGCCAGCATGGTAAAATCCTGTCTCTACTAAAAATACAAAAATTAGCTGGGCGTGGGGTGCACACCTGTAATCTCAGCTACTCGGGAGGCTGAGGCACGAGAATCACTTAAACCTGGGAGGTGGAGGTTGCAGTGAGCCGAGATTGCACCACTGCACTCCAGCCTGGATGACAGAACAAGACTCAGTCTCAAAAAAAAGTGCTTTTAGTGGCTGTAAAGTTTGTTTGAAGATCAGTGCTAGAAGATGATGATTGCGTACATTAAGCACCAGGATTGGACAAGGGAATGGGAAGGAGAAGGCAGAGAGTGAACTGGAGACGGGTGGTGACAGAGCAGTCTTGAAGGACTGGGGGCGGCCACCGTGGTGGAGAGGAGAACTTCCCTGGGGGGCACCAGCATGTGCCCAGAGGCAGCAGAGAGGCTGATGTGTTTGATATCATTGTCATACAGTTTAACCACAGGGAAATGATGAACAATAAGCCAAGGAAGGATGGTGGAGACTCATATGGGGGAAAAAAAACAGCTTAACCTGGCAATGACATTGTATTAACCTCCTTTGTAGTGATTCTGGGCTCAATATGGTGGCTCACTATGAACTTGAGTCTAACAAATCTGGGATTGAAACCCAGCTGCCCTTCTATTAACTGTGAGAAGTTGGACAGATTCTCTCTCAAAGCCTTGACTTCACCATCTATAAAAAGAAGAAAATGAAGAGTATTTCCTCAGAGAGCTGTTTTAAAATTTAAATAAGATAGTCCATGCAAAGGGCCTAGCATATACTAGGTACAAATAATTTTGTTATCATTTCTAATACTTAAACCTGATCCTACCATCCCCCTGATTAAAATTCTTAGTGTTCTCTTTTGCCCTCAATATAAGAATCCAAACTTGCTAAGGTTATCTGAAGCCCTCCTCAGCTTTGTTTTAGGGGTACCATCCACAATTTTGTTCTCCAAAATTAAAATGAAAGAATTAATAAAGGATTATCACCATGAACAAGTTAACTACCACAGAGAATGTTACACTAAAAGGTCTAGTGGCCTCCTTCCTCTAAGTTCAGCAGAAACCAAGAAAACCATCCCTGCACCCAACTGTCCCCCACCATCACTCTGCCATCCCAGCCCCACCATCACTCTGATGCCCCAGCCCCAGCCCATCCCACCATCACTCTGATGCCCCAGCACCAGCCTGTCCCACCATCACTGTGCTGTCCCAGCCTGTCCTCATCATCACTCTGATGCCCCAGCCCCAGCCTGTCCCACCATTACTCTGATGTCCCAGCCCCAGCCTGTCCCCATCATCACTCTGCTGTCCCAGCCTGTCCCCACCATCACTCTGATGCCCCAGCCCCAGCCTGTCTCACCATTACTCTGATGTCGCAGCCCCAGCCTGTCCCCACGATCACTCTGCTGTCCCAGCCTGTCCCCACCATCGCTCTAATGTCCCAGTGTCAGCTTGTCTCCCACCATCACTTTGATGTCCCAGCCTCATCCTGTCCCCACCACACTCTGATGTCCCAATCCAATATCCCTGCAGTGCAGCATGTGCCTTATATTGCTAGACACTTGACGACTTGTTTTAAAATGATGCAGAAGAGAATCAACACTCGCCAATTCTGTAATGACAATTGTTTTTGAGACAAAGTCAGTGCAGTAAATGAAATACAGACAGGGAAGTTAACACAAGATTGTGAAATATGTGGTTGGAATTGCTTCAGTCAAAATACAATTTGGTTTCTTTTTATTGCTTTCTTTTCTTTTCTCATATGGTATTTTACAATACTATTTAAGGGAGAAGTTTTTGCTGGGGATAGGAGACTTTGGAGGCACAGCCATTGTCATTAGTTTCGTCCTATTTCTCAATGCTGCCTCCTGATCTCCTCTCTCTCATGGAAGGGGGCTGACTGCTTCCCTCAAACGTGGCCAGAAGGCCTGGAACCTAGTATTTGCAATGGCGTGACTCTGAGTGCAACTTTCTGTGTGTGTGCTCAGACACAGGTGTTTGTGCCTCTGTGTGAACGTAGGGAGAGGGAGAAGGAGGGAGATGCGTAGAACTCATCATTCCTCCTCCAGCAAACTGAATTCTCTCACTCATGACACCCAGACGATGGCAAGCAAGTGGAGCAGGAGAGAACACATTTCAGATATGTCGTAGGAGTTTGACCTAAAGGAATCAATAACTGATTAAATAACAGATAAAGGGAAAGGATATCCAGGAAAATGCCCATATTTCTAACTTTGGCAACTAAATAGATTGCTATGGCATTAACTGTGACAGGAGTTATGAGTTCAGTTCTTTAACTTTTATACTTGAAGACCCTAGGAGATAGTTAAATGAAGATGTTTAGTAGGCAGCTAGATATATGATCAGGAGGGGAGCAGGAGAAAGATCAGAGCTGGAGGTATAGATAAAACTGTCCTTAAAACTGTGGCTACAGACGAGCTTGCCCAGGTAGAGTAGATAGTGTTGAGAAAAGAGCAAAAAAAGACCCTTAGGAAATTGCATCATTTAGAGATAAGAAACCACAAAAGAACCGACAGAGGGTTAGAATGAAAACCAGAGACACTATTGTCTGAGTAACTAATGGAAGAATTTTTTTTTTAAAAAAAGAGGACATAGTTAACTGAGTCAAATGTAAAAGAGGTCATAAATAGGATCTGTTCATTCAGCCAGTCACGCTTTCATTCATTGAACAGACATAGGTTGTCTACTATGTGCCAGAGACTGTTCTAGATGCTGGGGACAGAGGTAACTATGAAAGAATCTTGTTCTCGGTGAATTTAGTTTATTGAGTGAGACAGAAAATAGGCAATTACAATAGAAAATGTAATAAGTAAATTGAGGGTGTTATGAGCTGACATGGGAGTGTGACTGGGCCTTAAGGACAGCAGTTTCAGGGGGCAAAGAGGGCAGATACAAACTTGTGCAAATGTTGCATTCAAGGAACTTTGCTTTGAGCAAATAAGAGACCTAGGGTGATAAATACGATGGACAGGGAGGTGGGGAGAGGTGTTACTTTTAAAGACAGAAAGAACTTGGGTTTATCCAGGAAAGGATGGGAGTAAAGATCAGAGATAAAAAGGGATTCACTGAGCTGGGTGCAATGGCTCATGCCTGTAATCCCAGCACTTTGGGAGGCTGAGGTGGGTGGATCGCTGAGGTCAGGAGTTCGAGACCAGCCTGGCCAACATGGTGAAACCCCGTTTCTACTGAAAATACAAAAAATTATCTGGGGGTGGTGGGGGCCTGTAATCCTGTCTCAAAAAAAAGTTGGGGGGATTCACTGATCTTCAGTCTCCCCAGGAGGAGCAAGAAAAGAGAAAAGGGAATAGTGGAGTAGGGGGTGGAAGGTGGAATTTAAAGGACAGATGGACAAGTTAGTCCTGGAGATAAGGAAAAGTTGTCTGTCATAGAGAAGACCGTCAAGAAGAAGATGATGGATGGAGGGAATAGGTGGATGGATGAATGGATAAATCGTAGATAAATTGATGGAGGGATAGATGGAGAGATGAATGGATGGAAGGATGGATGGAGGGAGGGATGGATAGAGGGAAGGATAGATGGAGGGATGGAAAAATGAAGGAATGGATTGAGGATGAACGGATAAATGGACAGATAGATGGATGGATGCATGGATAGATAGATGGAAATGCAGGTAATCTTTGGAACCAGAATGATAGGAACTGTACAAGAAAGTATCATTTGCAAATTGAATTATTAGTCTCATCTTTCCCTCTACTCATACAACAAAACAAAACAAAAAAAAAACCAATGAGTAAAAGTATTCACTTGAATGAGCAACCTCAAAGGCCTTTCAGAGAATCTGGTAGACTTTGCTGGAAACACTTTAATCAGCAGCCTGCGACATGGGAACGGGGTTTGTGGGGCTCTGCTGGGAAGTGCTTGACAGCATGTGCCACAGTCCTCCAGGGGAGGAGGCATTCTCATGTCAGCAGCCATGAGGCATAGTGATCTGTGAAAGATCACCAGAGCCTGAGGAAGCAATACATCCATTTCCTCCCCACCGGCTTCCTCTGTGACCTAGCACTCAGCCCTCTGCCCCAGCTGCTTCGTCAAAACTTGTCCCTTTAAGGTCACTGATGACATATTTATTGCTAATTCAAAGGGTCTTTCCTTCCACCTTGTTCTCATCATCTCCCATAACCTCTTCTTTACCAAAATCATTTCAGGGACACAGCTGACCTCTTTTTGAATCTCTCTCTCTCTTCCCCAAGCTTCCATGATACTGCATTACTGTGATTTTCCTCCTACTCATGAGTAAAGGGTAATTCCTAGAGGATGGAAAAATCAAATTGGTAGTACAGCTGACCCTTGAGCAACTTGGGGGTTAGAGGCACTAACCCACCACATAGGTGAAAAGTGGAGTATAACTTTTGACTCCCCCAAAACTTAATTATTAATAGCCTACAATAGTCTGGAAACCTTACCAATAACATACATAGTTGATTAACACATATTTTGTGTGTTATATGTGTTCTATACTGCATTCTTACCATAAAGTAAGCTACAGAAAAGAAAATGTTATTAAGAAAATCATGCGGAAGGGATAATATATTGACTGTTCATTAAGTGGGAGTGGGTCATCATAAAGGTCTTCATTCTCATCTTCTTCACGTTGAGTAGACTGAGTGGAAGGAGGAAAAGGAGGTGTTGGTCTTGTTGTCTCAGGGGAGGCAGAAGTGGAAGAAAATCTGCATGTAAGTGGATTCACGCATTCCAACCCGTCTTGTTCAAAGGTCAACTATATAACTCAGTGAAGGATAAATTTGTTATTACACAGTTCTTACAATGGCCATAAGGTCCAGAAAAATCTGACCATCTCTCCTACTAATCTCCACTCACCCACTGACTCCACTCCAGCCATATTGCCTTTCTTGCTGTCCTGGAGATGCCCCAACCAGGTATACTCTTGCCTTTGCTAATTCTTCTGGCTGGTGCACTCTTCGCTTTGATATTCTCATAGCTGACTCTTTCCCCTCTGTAAAGTGTGTTTACTATTATTCACTACTTGAGAATATTGAATTCTGCTCTGAAAGATGAGAAAAACAATGGGGTGGATGAAATGTCTAAGATATGTTAAATATAGTATGTACCTTATAAGACATGTTAAAGAGAGATATAATGAATGAGATATAGGATTTGTAAACCATGAAATAATCAAGAGCATTATCTCTATAAAGAAAGGGATAGAAGAACCAATAGTAAGGTATGGGTCATACCACCTCCACGCTGACAGCTGTGTCATCCCAAGCTGCTTGCCTGTGGATGATACGTATTGTAGTCCTTCCTCTGACTCCACATGTGTTCCGCCCAAGAGACTCAGAAAAAGCTCCCAGCTGCTCAACAGGCTAATAATATGAGCCACAGCTATTGACCAGGAGTGCTTCGTGCTGAGTCTCTCTAATAAAGGAAGTGTGTGTTGGCCATAGGCACCTCTGTCTGCTGAGCTCAAGTCTGGTCCTTATATCCTCACCATCAGTGGGGAAGGCTAGGGGAGAGAAGGGAACACAGGAGGGGGACAAAAAGAAATAGGAAGAGTATATTAACAATGTGTAACCCAGCATTCATATACTGTGGGTTGTACCTGCTTCTACCTCGTTGTAAGTATTTCATATGTTAACTTACAGCATTTCTTTCCTCTTGCTTCTCATCGTGTGTTTTAGGTTGATGTGATAATCTGCATGATTTGTACATCCTAATTTGGTCTGTGAGCCTCTGTTCCATGATAGAACAGCTTGCCTGGTACTTGGAGATTCCCATCACATCGAGGTAATTTCCCACGACAACCTCCTTCAAGTCTTTGCTTAAATGTCGTCTTCTCAATGAGGCTGATGCTGAATGCCCTGCTTAAAAATGGCAGTTTCCCACTGCCAGCCCTCTTAGCCTACTGTGTTATTTTTCCTTTTCCAAATTATTTTCCAACATATATAATTTACTTGTGTATTACAGTCATTGCTTATTGTCTGCTGATGTTGATGTTGGAGCTGATGTTGATTTTCCCATCTTTGTAAACTGTGAACACCTCAGCACCATACCATTTCTTTCACTCAGGCCTGGTGTGTGACAACACCACAACATATAATTTTGAGCACCCACAGTGTTCCAGGCACTGTTCTGGGAATGTGGGCTATCCCTGAATAAAACTCCCAGAGCTTATCCTGAGATAAACTCCACAGGTTTGTCTGTTTTATTTGATGATAGCCTACATTTCTTGAACAGTGCCTGGAACACCGTAGGTGCTCAAAAATATTTGTTGCAGTGTTGTCACACACCAGGCCTGAGTGAAGGAAATGGCATAGTGATGAGGTGTTCACAGTATACAAAGATGGGAAAATCAACCTCAACTCCAATACCAAGCAACAACAGTGATGAAAAATTTACATTGCATAGCCCCAGGAAAGACCATGGGTAATTTCAGTAGAAAAGACAGGAATAAAAGGAAACCCTAATAACAATCTTTGGATATATGGCACAAATGTTTAATGTTTCTTGTCTCTCATTTCTAGCAGACTGTTATAAAAATAGTGGATTTTTAATTGGTGTTATCAGATTAATTTCTAATAAACATGCTTTCCTAAATTGAAGATTGCAAATTCCACTGCTTAGAGGGGCTAAGCAAATAATTAAGTGAAGAAAGAAGAGGGTAAAAGAATAGGGCATGATGTGGATACTGGTGAACTGGAGAATCCAGACCCTGTTCATGACAATAACTCCTCCTTGGCTTCAGCCAAAAGTCGAGACTCAGGAATGTAGGCCTGATGTTGCCACATCTTTTTGTTCAAGAATTTTCAGAAATCCAAATTCTTCCCCCCGCAAATTTTCCAATTTTTAAAACTTGAGCCAAACAAAATCCATTATTTTGGCCTTCCAGTTGATGACAGCTGGGTTGCATTCGAGGCTCCTGCCCTCTGTTGCCAGCTTCCTTTTCTAGCCTGCATCACTCTCCTTTCACAGCACAGGTCTTCCTCTCCTTTTAGCCGTCTTTAGCTGATTAGTCAGTTCAGGCTTCTATAACAAATGATTGCAGACTGGTGGCTTCAAAACAAACATTTATTTCTTGCAGTTCTAGAGGGTGGGAAGTCCAAGATCAACGTGCTGGCAGATCTGGTGTCAGGTGAAGGCCTGCGTCCTGGTTTGCAGATGGCAGTCTTCTCATTGTATCCTCATATGGCAGCAAGTTGAGGAGGGGGGTGGAGGGTGCTGCTAGCTCTTCTTAAGAGAACATTAATCCCATAATGAGGGCTCCAACCTCCTGACCTAATTACCTCGCAAATGCTCCCTCTCCAGATACCATTACATTAGGACTATGGTTTCAAAATATAAATTTTGTGGGTAACAAACATGCAGTCCACAATACAACCCCATTCTGGCAACACCCTTGTGCAGCCAGTGTTCCATTGAAGATTGCCGCTTTATGCAACAGAACCCATCTTATCACATCTCTCCAATCCTCGGTTCTTTAAATACACACAGATCAAGACCCATCACATCCTCATAATTTCTCAGACCACTCTTATCTACAGCAATACATCTTACAATTTTTATGACTTTTGGATTAAATCATCTATTGCCTTATGACATCAGACAACTTTTCTATGTATGTGTATTGTTTCCCCAAGTAGATTGTAAGATTTTCAAGGGTTAGTGGCCAGTACTAGAGCACATAGAGTTGTTGGTGTTAGAAAGACTGGGTTTTAATCTGGCTTTTGCTATCTATTAATGTAACATTGAGTTAGTGATTAAACTTCTCTCAGCCTCACTTTCTTTCTCTATAAAATGCAAATAATATTTCTCCATAGAGATGTTGCAAACTTTAAATGAAATGAATAGAACATGGACATCTCAATGAATAGGAAAAGTCCCTGGCAATTAACAACATAATTGTTTTTATTTATGTAAAGACTTTTACTGCTTTGCATCCCCTGTGGTGCTTTGTATAAGTTTTTGCGCAACAGAATATAATAAATATATGTTGTTTTCTGATTCACATAAGAGAACGTTATCTTTGCTACAATAAGGGCATTTTATGCCTGAATTTAATGTTTGGAAGTCTCCAACATAGATTTGAAGAGCATACATTTCTCTGATGATTCAATAACAATTTTGCCCATAAGCAGGACAGTAGGACGGAGAAAACTTTCAAAATTTCATTCATTCTTGTAATTAGAGTTTATCTAAAATACTGGTTCTCAAATGGAGGAAGAGGGCAGTTTGCTCCTCAGAGGACATTCAGCAATGTCCGGACACACTTTTGGATGTCACTACTAAAGGATGTGACTAGCACTGAGCAGATAGCGAGAGGCCAGGGATTCTGCTAAATATCCTACCATAAGAAGAACAGCTCCCTGCCCCCTAAAAAAAAGAATTATTTGGCCCAAGATGTCATTATCGCCAAGGCTGAAAAACCGATCACCACTCCTAAGATCTCTCCCATCCCAGAACTCCCTGCTAAGTCAAATTAATTAGACTGAGGAGAGAGCAAGTTGCTGATGGGTCTAAAGAGTAGCCCAAGTAAGTGGTGGCTGGTCAGTGCAGAGTCAAGCAGCCAGCGCCGAAGATCTCTTCCCAGCCTGCAGACTTCTGGAAGCACTGAACTGGAGGCAGCCTTCTCATTTCCATCACAGGAAGCCATTGCTGTCAATGTGTGTCTGAATACCGTTTACTCCCTTCTTGAATAATTTCACTTATTTCCCTACACAACGTAAACATGGAAACCAACATTAATGACCTCTTTGAAGGATATTGAATAAAATCAGTTTTGAATACAAGCTGGGAATTATGCTAATGTAAGACTTACTTAAAGGGACTAGCAAACTTTGTAAATGTAAATTCATTCTCATAGTTTCCCAAAGAGACAACTGCTTTCATAAGAAGGTCAAATGTCTGTCTTGCACTCACACATCGAGGCTGTGAATAAATGCGGTTATAGCACTGGTTTCCTCCCTCGGAAACTTCCTACATCAGCAGCTTGGTTCTTTTCTTTAGTTAAACATGATCTACTTGGAGGTGAAGTGTTTTCCTTTTTTCTTTTACTTTCTTTTTAAATAGCTTTCCCTCCCTCAATTCCTCCAGTCCATTTTTTCATCTTTTACTTCATTGCTTTCTTTCATACTTTATTCCTTCCTTTCTTTCCGGTTATAGGAACAAGAAGAAAAATTCTCAGTTATGGTTGCTTTCCAGGCCTCTATTAATACCTGGGCTTTGAAAAAAAGAGTTTTGGTTTTTTCTTTTTTCTATTCTCTTTTATAACATCATGCTGCCATCTTGTGGCAAATTTAAATATTCAACTAGTTAAAGAAATGCAGCGTTCAAAATCACTTAAACACCTGAAAATACACAACCATGCAGTTGGGGCCTCAGTTGACTAAGAGTGGATGCCATCTCACATTGTGATTTAAATCCCAAGACCCAAAGCTGTATTTCTCCTTTCCCTGAAGGCTGTGATTTCTCCCAGGAAGGAGACACACTGTATTTCCAAACTGAGTATAGAAAAATCCGAGTATAGAACAAATTTGGTACATAGGCCTATGGCATGTTTGAGGTACTGAGAAAGAACTTCTGAGGTTTTGAGTGTTTAGAATGATTTTCTCTCAAGTCACCGCTGCAGATTCAAGATCTGCTGTATTAACATGAGGGAACTGCCCAGGTCAGTCGTGGCATTGACGTCAACCTAGATGAGTAGCGAAAAGTCAAATATTTTGGGAAAGACAGAACACAACACAAAAAAGTTAGGATGATTATTTTTAAAGATCTAAATAGTATTTGCTCAATGAACAAAGCAAATGTCTACTCCATTCCTGTAGCAGGGGTGAGTAACCTCACAAAACACACAGTTGATATTTAGTAAAAGTTCTCAACCATCTGGATTCCTCAAATGATACTAGACCTCAAACCCAGCAGGTCCAAGATGGAATTCATTCATCCACTTCCTCATTACCAGCTCCCACACATCACCACACTCACAAGTGTGCACTCACACTCACACACACCCCCTATGTCAGGAAATGGCATTATCACCACCCAGTTCCTCAAAGCAAAACTCTAGGTGACCTCCCTGAAACCGCCCCCACCCCCACCCCACAATCCAGCACCAAGTCCCTTTAAGTTTGCCTCTTAATCTCTTCCCTCCTGCCCCCTTCATCCCAACCTCATTGCTGTAACCCTAGTCCAAGTCACCAACATCTCTGGCCTGGTTTAGAAGCCTCCTTTCCCACCCTGCTTCCCTATACACACTGACACATATGCGCGCACACACACACACACACACACACAACACAGTCTCCACACTACAGCCAGATGATCTCTTTAAAATACAGATCTGACCATGTTACTGTCTTTAAGTCCTTCGATGGCCTCCCTTGTCCTCAGATTAAAGTCCAAAATCCCTACCCTGGCCCTGAATCCCTGTCTGCCTCCCCAGCCCCTTTTGCCCCATCTATATTTACCTTCTTTTTGTTCTTTAAAGTAGTCTCTATTTTCCCTGTTACAAGAAGGTAGACGTTATGGACATTGTGTTTGCTACATAGTGAATGCATTCACTTAACCTACCTCTACACGTGGCTTTGAGCAAGAGTGAGATAGAATAGAATATTAGCAGGAGGAAGACCATTGACTCACTGTCCCAGGTTCCAGGTAAGCACCAGACCCAGCAAGCCTGGGACACTTGCTGAAGGTCCCTTAACTGGTCTAATGGCAGACCTGGAATTAAAGTCCAGTTATTCCAACAACCAACTCTGAGCACTCTCTGTAGTATAAGGAGGGCTGGGACTGGTGCTTTCTTTGGCGCACATGTTGAAGTGAACAAGGGTTGAGGAATTGGGTGCAAGTCTGGTTCTCAGTGAATCACCTGCTGTTTCTCTCTGCTTGCTTTTATTTTATTTTATTTTATTTATTTATTTATTTATTTTGAGATAGAGTCTCATTCTGTTGCCAGGCTGGAGTGCAGGCTTACTGCAACCTCCGCCTCCTGAGTTCAAGTGATTCCCCTGCCTCAGCCTCCCGAGTAGCTGGGATTACAGGCACCAGTCACCACTCTCAGCTAATTTTTGTATTTTTAGTAGAGACGGAGTTTCATCCATGCTGGCCAGGCTGGTCTCAAACTCCTGACCTCAGGCGATCCACCCACCTCGGCGTCCCAAAGTGCTAGAATTATAGGTGTGAGCCATTGTGCCCAGCCTGCTTGGCTTTTTACTCTGAGTTCTGTGGCTTCCTTTGTTTAGAAACCCTAAACAGTTCAATTCTGATTGTGTCGTTTTAGGGTGGTCGTTACGGAGTGGTTTTGATATGCTCCAGAGAAAGGAAAGACAAAGAAAACTAACGTTGATATTCCCAGAGTTCACAGCCATTCTAAAACATTTGTTACTCTCCCCAGTCCAAAGATCAGGAAATTTCTTACTTCTCAGTACCAAAATATCCTCATCTTGGACTGGGGAGAGCAACAGATGTTTTCAGAGATCAATCCTGATCTCCAGGGAGTGTGTGCCAGACCTCAGAGCTGGAATGAGGGGCTCTTAGGAGACATTGTGGGGAGTGGGAGACTATCTGATTTTTGCTGTTGAATTTGGCCTTGGGAATTAGCTAAAGGCAGAAGTTTCCATTCCCCATCACAGACCAGAAGCACAAACCATAAATTGTACCAAAATTATACAAACTTTTGTTAGGATTCTAGAAACTTTGCACTATGCTAATTTTTGTTATCTGTATTAGATTCATTATTTGTCTTACATATTTGTGATAAGCAATAATTCCTTTAAAATCAAAAGGACCTAATGACTTATCTTCTGAGATGACTAGGAAGGGAGGGGACGAGGGAAAGGAGGGGACCTGGCGCTCAGGGGACAGTAAAGATCAGGACGGCTGAGTCACTGGAGCCTGCTGTAAAGGAAGAACGAAAGAGCCTAGAGGTATGTGCTTGAAAAGAGGCCCTGGGCTGAGTAAGAAGCAGAAAAGCTGTATGAAGTTCTCTGACAGGTGCAGGGCTGATAAGGGAGTCACTGTGGTTCACACCTGGGTGGGAACAACTAGTAAACCTCTCAAAACCTTCTTCCCATAAAGGGGGAGTTGGTGGACGCCAGGTTTGCTATGTGAATGGCATGCTGACTAAAAAGAGCCAGGGTCATCTGAGAGCATGACTGTTCCTGTTCAGGGCCACCTGGACAGTGGTCCGAGGCATCCGATAAATGTGCAGGAACATGTCACTTATTCTTCACTTGTTTTTCTCCTCTAAAACCAAGGACTGGTAGCCACCAGTCTGGGCAACTGGTACAAAAGTGAGTAACAGTTACCAAAAGCCGTAGGCTTTATTCCACACATTAATCTTTTACCCTCTGTGTTGTGTTTGTTTGTGTTGCATTTATCATGCACCATACATTTAAGGGAAGTCATTTTTGAGGCACTCTAGTATCAACCTTTTTTTTTTTTTGAGACGAAGTCTTGCTGTGTGGCGCACTGCAACCTCCACCTCCCTGGTTCAAGCAATTCTCTGCCTCAGCCTCCTGAGTAGCTGAGATTACAGGCATGTGCCACCATGCCTGGCTAATTTTTGTTTTTGTTTTGTTTTGTTTTGAGATGGAGTCTCACTCTGTTACCCAGGCTAGAGCACAGTGGCACAATCTTGGCTCACTGCAATCTCCACCTCCCGGTTCAAGCGATTCTTCTGCCTCAGCCTCCCAAGTAGCTGGGACTACAGGTGCATACCACCATGCCCAGCTAATTTTTGTATTTTTACTAGAGATAGGGTTTCATCATCTTGGCCAGGCTGGTCTTGAACTCCTGACCTCGTGATCCATGCACTGCGGCCTCCCAAAGTGTTGGGATTACAGGCATGAGCCACCGTGCCCATCCCAGTATCAACCTTTCTAACATACCACCTTCCAAGAAAAATCAAAGCTTTGGCTCACACCACTTTGCCTCTCCACTTTAGATAAACTCCCTTGCATCCACCCTCAATGTCTATGCTGCTTTCTCCCTTCCTCATGCTTGCCTGGCAAAACCCAGTCCTGGTTAAATCAACTCTGTCACTCGGTGCCTGCATCTCTACAGCTGCACATGGCTAGAAAAACCACCCAACCGTGGGCAACTGGACTTATTTTAAATTCTTGGGAGCCAATGCCTAAGGTTCTCTTAGGTCCCTGGAGGAGCTCAGGCAGTTCTAACTTATTTCCCTGGTCAGCTCACGTTTCTGCCCTTTTAAATGATGCTCCTACATCTCCTCCTCTCTCTCCAGACTTCCATCACATTCTCCCCTTCCTCACCCTCAGCTCAGCATATTGCTTCTCATTTCACTAAGAAAGAAGTTGCCAGAAATTTCACACACTGCCACCTCCACCTGCATCTGTGCCCAAATAACTTGCCTTTCCTCCATTACCCTGGATGAATAGTGCATGAGCTAATAATTTGTTTTTTGAGACAGGGTCTCACTATGTTGCCCAGCCTGAGCTCAAGTGATCCTCCCACCTGAGCCTCCCAAGTAGCTGGGATTATAGGCACAAGCCACTGTTTCCGGCATGAGCCAATGAATCTAAAGCCAACTCGTACTGTCCCTCCCTTTTCACCTACTGGAGAATACCATGATCTTTTTATCACATCCATTATTAATGCCCCCCACCTCCTGGATCAGTCCCGTCAGCATACACACACGCTGAACAGTCTCCCAAGTCACACACACACACCCCCTTCTGAAACCCACTTTTGCCTCCAGCTGTTACCCCATTTCCTTTCTTCCTTTTACAGCAAAACTCCCCAAATGGGTTTTTAACACTCTGTGATCTCCACTTCCCCTCTTCTCATGCTCTCTTGAACCCACTACAGTTGGGTTTTTTCCAGACCAATCCACTGAAACAGTTCTTGTCAAAATCAGCAACCTGCACGTTTCTATGCTCCATGACCAGTTCACGGTTTCCTTCATGTTGGATCTACCAGCAGCATCTGCTGTTCATCTCTGCCTGCATGAAACACTTATTTCACTTGGCTTATAGAGTATAACTTCCTTTTAGCTCTTCTCTGAACTTACCAGCCTCTCCTTCTCGGTATTCACTGGGATTCATCCTCACAGAGCTGACTTCTGCAGGTGGGAGGGGCCCAGGGCACCATCCTCTGACCTCTATTATTCTCAGCCTACATTCACTTCCTATGTGAACTTAGTGAATCTCACAGCTTTCAATGTCACTATAGGCCTGTAACTCCCACACTGCTGTCTCCAACCTGCACATCTCCACTGAATTCCATACTCCTGACTGCCTGCTGGACATCTCTGATGGGCCATATATCACAAGCTGTTCTGTGTTTGGCCTCCAGAAGGTATCTGTGAGTGAAGCCCAGCTCTTCCACTCGGCAAACATATGTGCAAAAAAGCCTTACATATAAGGTCTGACTTCGAGCCTTAGAAAGGCCTCCCTGCAAGATTAACCTCTGGCTGGCATCTGGGAACTTGGATTCCAGGAAGGACCTCTCCACTTTCAGAAATAAGAGTTGATCACTATGCCTAAAGTGTTTGTACAAACAACATGACTTATGCTCAACACCTTTCCTTCTGGGAGTGTGAAATTTTGACATTTGAGCAGAGGGTGCCTACATGACCAGCCCCAGTTGAAAACCCTGGGTGCTGAGTCTCTAGTGAGCTTCCCTGATAGCCACCTTTTCACACGTTGTCACCACTCATTGCTGGAGGAATTACATGTGTCCTGCGTGACTGCCCTGGGAAGCACGTGCCTGGCTTCCCCTGAACTTCTCCCCCTGTGCCTTTTCCATTTGCTTATTTTGCTTTGTATCTGTCACTGTAATAAATCATAGCCATGAGTATCACCGTGTGCTGAGTCCTGCAAGTCCTCCTAGCAAATCATGAATCCGGGGGTGGCCTCAGGGATGCCAAACACATCTGAGCAGGTCACTGCAGCTTCCTGTGCCTTGGTTTCCTCATCTGTAAAGTCGGAATAATAATCACACCCAACTAAGCTATTGTGAGGATGAAATGAGTTAATACATGTAAATAATTTAGAACTGTGCCTGGTTCGGGATAAACACCCAGTAAATATTACATTATCTCAAATACAAATGTTCAAGAACATAGAGTTAGATAATATAGGAACTGGGGTAAGAACCTGAATTTCCCTGTCTTACTATGGAAGTTACACTTTTGTCCTCTGTCAACCATTTAAGCTACTTGGGGTTCCACATTTAAACACTGATATTTTTTGGATGTCTGCCCCCTCCAAATCTCATGTTGAAATGTGATTCCCAATGTTGGAGGTGGAGCCTGGTGGGAGGGGATTGAATCATGGGGGTGGATGGTCCCTTCATGAATGGCTAAGCACTGTCTCTTTGGTGATAAATGAGTTTATGGCTCAGTTCACAAGACCATGTCTTGTTGTTTAAAAGCTCAGGACGTGCTCCTCCTCCTGCCATGTGACACGCCTGCTCCGCCTTCACCTTCTGCCATGATTGTAAACTTCCTGAGGCCCTCAACAGAAGCAGATGCTTTCACCATGCTGCCTGTACACCCTGCAGAACCATGAGCCAATTAAACCTCTTTTATTAAAATAAATTATACAGTCTAAGGTATTTCTTTATAGTAACGCAAATGGACTAAAACGAATACATTCATCTATGTGGGATGATTCAACTCTGTAAGCCACATATTGGTTTATCTATAGAAAAAAGTGATTAAAAGTACATCAGTCAGTTTGTTTTCCTGAATAGTCACATAAATACCTGACAAAAATTAGCTCTAATATAATTACAGGGCATTTTGTTGACTATTATCTATAACATTTTTATTCCACAAGGGCTCGATGAAGGATAGAGATAGTTGTTTGAAAAATACACCTTTCACAGCCTATGTCTTCGACTTAGCAAGCGTTTGTGAAGCCTGCTTTGTGCAAAGCTCTATAAAGGCACAATGTTGCTGAGAAAAATCAGTATCTCAGAGAGCAACTGTCATGGGTTTTCCGACTTCGCCACAGGAGCCACCTGCCAGACACCGCTTACAGATACCAGACAGCTTCTTCCAGACTTCAGGAAATTCTAGACTAGACTTCTAGGTCATTTCTCAGACACACACATACACAACAAGGAAGTGAGGCTCATTAATCATCATGAAGTTCACATCGCTGTGCCCTACTTATCTTTCTCAGGTCTTTCTCCAGGCCTCTCTTGTCTTCTTGACCTAGGCCAGGCCTGTCACAGTCTACACGACCCATCTTCTCCCTTCTCTGTGTAAACATTTGTAACTCCACCTCTCCTTGATGCCAATCTGTGATTGGGGGAGCAGGGTAGTACTGCCCAAGCAGATTCAAAAACTTATTTTCTAGGGAAGCTGTGAATATGTCATCTGTTCCTGCCTCTCAAATAAGGAACATCAATTTATGAAGTTCCCTTTACTCTGGCTTCCGTCTTCCCTGTCCGTGGTAGCTCAGTGCCCAGGACCTGGGCTCTGAAATCAGTCTTTGTGGGAGCCCTTCAGCCCTTTGTGATCAGCAAGGGGAGACTGGGAGATGGAGAAAGGAGTCCAGGGGCCAACACTCATGGATCTCCCCGTTTACAGAATGTCACGGTGATCTCATCTGAAGAAGCAAACCTCTACTGAAGTGAGCATTTTGAGTAATGAATGGAGACAATTTTGTACCAGCCCTGGCAGGTCTCCCTGATTCTTACTCTCCCTCCTCCCCACTCCAAATGTATGCTCAACATAGCAGCCAATGATCCTTTTAAATCATAAGTCAGAACATGTCACTCCTTGCTTGAAACCATGCGAAGGCTCCTCACCTTATTCTGAGGGAAAGCCAGAGGTCTTAGAGGCCCACACGGCCCTGCACGGCCCAGCTTCCTACTGACTGCGTCTCCAGCTACCTTCCCTCTTGCTCCCTCTGCTGTAGCCCAGGCTCGTCCTAACACACACCAGGCCTATGCCTGCCTCTGTTCCCTGTTCTGACTGTACACTCTGCCTGGTCTTCCTCAATACCCACACGCTGGCTGCCTTGTTTCTTAAGGTCTGTGCTCAACCTTCTGATTCATTTCACTCTGCTTTATTTTTCTCCACAGCACTTATCACCATCTGACATGCTACATATTTACTTGTTTATGTGTTTGCTGTCACTCTCCCTCACTAGCATGTCAGCCCCAGGAGGAGAGGAACTTGGTCTGCTTTGTTTGTTTCATCTGCAGTACCCAGAAGAGGTCTGGGTCTGTTACAGGTGCTCAGAAGGTTTTCTTGTTTGTTTGCTTTGTTTTATTATACTTTAAGTTCTAGGGTACATGTGCACAACATGCAGGTTTGTTACCTACGTATACATGTGCCACGTCGGTGTGCTGCACCCATTAACTCGTCATTTACATTAGGTATATCTCCTAATGCTATTCCTCCCCCTGCCTCCCACCCCACAACAGGCCCCCGTGTGTGATGTTCCCCTTCCGGTGTCCAGGTGTTCTAATTGTTCAATTCCCACCTATGAGTGAGAACATGCAGTGTTTGGTTTTCTGTCCTTGTGATAGTTTGCTCAGAACGATGGTTTCCAGCTTCATCCATGTCCCTACAAAGGACATGAACTCATCCTTTTTTATGGCTGCATGGTATTCCATGGTGTATATGTGCCACATTTTCTTAATCCAGTCTATCATTGATGGACATTTGGGTTAGTTCCAAATCTTTGCTATTGTGAATAGTGCCACAATAAACATATGTGTGCATGTGTCTTTGTAGCAGCATGATTTATAATCCTTCGGGTATATACCCAGTAATGGGATGGCTGGGTCAAATGGTATTTCTAGTTCTAGATCCTTCAGGAATTGCCACACTATCTTCCACAATGGTTGAACTAGTTTATAGTCCCACCAACAGTGTAAAAGTGTTCCTATTTCTCTACATCCTCTCCAGCATCTGTTGTTTCCTGACTTTTTAATGATCACCATTCTAACTGGTGTGAGATGGTATCTCATTGTGGTTTTGATTTGCATTTCTCTGATGACCAGTGATGATGAGCATTTTTTCATGTGTCTGTTGGCTGCATAAATGTCTTCTTTTGAGAAGTGTCTGTTCATATCCTTTGCCCACTTTTTAATGGGGTTGCTTGATTATTTCTTGTAAATTTATTTAAGTTCTTTGTAGATTCTGGATATTAGCCCTTTGTCAGATGGGTAGATTGTAAAAATTTTCTCCCATTCTGTAGGTTGCCTGTTCACTCTGATGGTACTTTCTTTTGCTGTGCAGAAGCTCTTTAGTTTAATTAGATCCCATTTGTCAATTTTGGCTTTTGTTGCCATTGCTTTTGGTGTTTTAGACACGAAGTCCTTGCCCATGCCTATGGCCTGAGAGGTATTGCCTAGGTTTTCTTCTAGGGTTTTATGGTTTTAGGTCCAACATTTAAGTCTTTAATCCATCTTGAATTAATTTTTGTGTAAGGTGTAAGGAAGGGATCCAGTTTCAGCTTTCTGCTTATGGCTAGCCAGTTTTCCCAGCACCATTTATTAAATAGGGAATCCTTTCCCCATTTCTTGTTTTTGTCAGGTTTGTCAAAGATCAGATGGTTGTAGATGTGTGGTATTATTTCTGAGGGCTCTGTTTTGTTCCATTGGTCTATATCTCTGTTTTGGTACCAGTTCCATGCTGTTTTGGTTACTGTAGCCTTGTAGTATAGTTTGAAGTCAGACAGCATGATGCTTCCAGCTTTGTTCTTTTGGCTTAGGATTGTCTTGGCAATGTGGGCTCTTTTTTGGTTCCATATAAACTTTAAAGCAGTTTGTTCTAATTCTGTGAAGAAAGTCATTGGTAGCTTGATGGGAATGGCATTGAATCTATAAATTACCTTGGGCAGTATGCCCATTTTCACGACATTGATTCTTCCTATCCATGAGCATGCAACGTTCTTCCATTTGTTTGTGTCCTCTTTTATTTCGTTGAGCAGTGGTTTGTAGTTCTCCTTGAAGAGGTCCTTCATATCCCTTGTAAGTGAATTCCTAGGTATTTTATTCTCTTTGAAGCAATTGTGAATGGGAGTTCACTCCTGATTTGGCTCTCTGTTTGTCTGTTATTTGTGTATAGGAGTGCTTGTGATTTTTCCACATTGATTTTGTGTCCTAAGACTTTGCTAAAGTTGCTTATCAGCTTAAGGAAATTTTGGGCTGAGACGATAGGGTTTTCTAAATATGCAATCATGTCATCTGCAAACAGGGACAATTTGACTTCCTCTTTTCCTAATTGAATACCCTTTATTTCTTTCTCCTGCCTGATTGCCCTGGCCAGAGCTTCCAACACTATGTTGAATAGGAGTGGTGAAAGAGGGCATCCCTGTCTTGTGCCAGTTTTCAAAGGGAATGCTTCCAGTTTTTGCCCATTCAGTAAGATATCGGCTGTGGGTTTGTCATAAATAGCTCTTATTATTTTGAGATATGTCCCATCAATACCTAGTTTATTGAGAGTTTTTAGCATGAAGTGCTGTTGAATTTTTTCAAAGGCCTTTTCTGCATCTATTGAGATAATCATGTGGTTTTTGTCATTGGTTCTGTTTATATGATGGATTACGTTTATTGATTTGAATATGTTGAACCAGCCTTGCATCCCAGGGATGAAGCTCACTTGATCGTGGTGGATAAGTTTTTTGATGTGTTGCTGGATTAGGTTTGCCAGTATTTTATTGAGGATTTCTGCATCGATGTTCATCAGGGATATTGTTCTAAAATTCTCTTTTTTTGTTGTGTCTCTGCCAAGCTTTGGTATCAGAATGATGCTGACCTCATAAAATGAGTTAGGGAAGATTCCCTCTTTTTCTATTGATTGGAATATTTTCAGAAGGAATGGTACCAGCTCTTCTTTGTATCTCTGGTGGAATTCAGCTGTGAATCCATCTGGTCCTGAGCTTTTTCTGGTTGGTAGGCTACTAATTATTGCCTCAATTTCAGAGCCTGTTATTGGTCTATTCAGGGATTCAACTTCTTCCTGGTTTAGTCTTGGGAAGGTGTATGTGTCCAGGAATGTATCCATTTCTTCTAGATTTTCTAGTTTATTTGTGTAGAGGTGTTTATAGTAATCCCTAATGGTAGTTTGTATTTCTGTGGGATCGGTGGTGATGTCCCCTTTATCATTTTTTATTGCATCTATTTGATTTTTCTCTCTTTTCTTCTTTATTAGTGTTGCTAGCAGTCTATCAATTTTGTTAATCTTTTCAAAAAACCAGCACCTGAATTCATTTATTTTTTGAAGGGTTTTTCTTGTCTCTATCTCCTTCAGTTCTGCTCTGATCTTAGTTATTTCTTGCCTTCTGCTAGCTTTTGAATGTGTTTGCTCTTGCTTGTCTAGTTCTTTTAATTGTGATGTAAGGGTATTAATTTTAGATCTTTCCTGCTTTCTCCTGTGGGCATTTAGTGCTATAAATTTCCCTCTACACACTGCTTTAAATGTGTCCCAGAGATTCTGGCATACTGTGTCTTTGTTCTCATTGGTTTCAAAGAACATCTTTATTTCTGCCTTCATTTCATCATGTACCCGGTAGTAATTCAGGAGCAGGTTGTTCAGTTTCCATGTCGTTGAGTGGTTTTGAGTGAGTTTCTTAATCCTGAGTTCTAGTTTGATTGCAGTGTGGTCTGAGAGACAGTTTGTTATAATTTCTGTTCTTTTGCATTTGCTGAGGAGTGCTTTACTTCCAACTATGTGGTCAATTTTAGAATAAGTGTGATGTGGTGCTGAGAAGAATGTATATTCTGTTGATTTGGGGTGGAGAGTTCTGTAGATGTCTATTAGGTCTGCTTGGTGCAGAGCTGAGTTCAAGTCCTGGATATCCTTGTTAACTTTCTGTCTCGTTGATCTGTCTAATGTTGACAGTGGGGTGTTAAAGTCTCCCATTATTATTGTGTGGGAGTCTAAGTCTCTTTGTAGGTCTCTAAGGACTTGCTTTATGAATCTGGGTGCTCCTGTATTGGGTGCATATATATTTAGGATAGTTGGCTCTTCTTGTTGAATTGATCCCTTTACCATTATGTAATGGCCTTCTTTGTCTCTTTTGATCTTTGTTGGTTTAAAGTCTGTTTTATCAGAGACTAGGATTGCAACCCCTGCTTTTGTTTTGTTTTGTTTTCAATTTGCATGGTAGATCTTCCTCCATCCCTTTATTTTGAGCCTATGTGTGCCTCTGCATGTGAGATGGGTCTCCTGAACACAGCACACTGATAGGTCTTGGCTGTTTATCAAATTTCCCAGTCTGTGTCTTTTAATTGGAGCACTTAGCCCGTTTACATTTAAGGTTAATATTGTTATGTGTGAATTTGATCCTGTCATTATGATGTTAGTTGGTTAATTTGCTCATTAGTTGATGCAGTTTCTTCCTAGCATCAATGGTCTTTACACTTTGGCATGTTTTTGCATTGGCAGTACCAGTTGTTCCTTTCTATGTTTAGTGCTTCCTTCAGGAGTTCTTGTAAGGCAGGCCTGGTGGTGACAAAATCTCTCAGCATTTGCTTGTCTGTAAAGGATTTTATTTCTCCTTCAGTTATGAAGCTTAGTTTGGCTGGATATGAAATTCTGGGTTGAAAATTATTTTCTTTAGGAATGTTGAATATTGGCCCCCACTCCCTTCTGGCTTGTAGAATTTCTGCCAAGAGATCCGCTGCTGAAGGTGGGCTTCCCTTTGTGGGTAACCTGAACTTTCTCTCTGGCTGCCCTTAATATTTTTTCCTTCATTTCTACTTTGGTGAATCTGACAATTATGTGTCTTGGAGTTGCTCTTTTTGAGGAGTATCTTTGTGGTGTTCTCTGTGTTTCCTGAATTTCAATGTTGGCCCACCTTGCTAGGTTGGGGAAGTTCTCCTAGATAATATCCTGAAGAGTGTTTTCCAACTTGGTTCCATTTTCCCCATCACTTTCAGGTACACCAATCAGATATAGATTTGGTCTTTTCACATAGTCCCATATATCTTGGAGGCTTTGTTCATTTCTTTTTACTCTTTTTTCTCTAAACTTCTCTTCTCACTTCATTTCATTCATTTGATCTTCAATCACTGATACCCTTTCTTCCACTTGATCCAATCAGCTACTGAAGCTTGTGCATGTGTCATGTAGCTCTTCATCCATGGTTTTCAGCTCCATCAGGTCGTTTAAGGTCTTCTCTATGTTGTTTATTCTGGTTAGCCATTCATCTAATCTTTTCTCAAGGTTTTTAGCTTCTTTGTGATGGGGTCAAACATCCTCATTTAGCTGGAAGAAGTTTGTTATTACTGATCATCTGAAGCCTTCTTCTCTCAACTCATCAAAATCATTCTCCATTCAGCTTTGTTCCATTGCTGGCAAGGAACTGCGATCCTTTGGAGGAGAAAAGGTGCTCTGATTTTTAGAATTTTCAGCTTTTCTGCTCTGGTTTCTCCCCATCTTTGTGGTTTTATCTACCTTTGGTCTTTGATGGTGGTGACATACAGATGGGGTTTTGGTGTGGATGTCCTTTCTGTTTGTTAGTTTTCCTTCTAACAGTCAGGACTCTCAGCTGCAGGTCTGTTGGAGTTTGCTGGAGGTCCACTCCAGACCCTGTTTGCCTAGTGTCACCAGCGGAGGCTGCAGAAAAGCGAATATTGCAGAACAGCAAATGTTGCTGCCTGATCCTTCCTCTGGAAGCTTCGTCTTAGAGGGGCACCTGGCTGTATGAGGTGTCAGTCGGCCCATACTGGGAGGTGTCTGCCAGTTAGGCTACTTGGGGGTCAGGGACCCACTTGAGGAGGCAGTCTGTCCATTCTCAGATCTCAAACTCCATGCTGGGAGAACCACTACTCTCTTCAAAACTGTCAGACAGGGACGTTTAAGTCTGCAGAAATTTCTGCTGCTTTTTGTTCCACTCAGAAGGTTTTTATTGTGTGCATGAATAAGTGAATGAATGTTCAAGCCCTCACAAATCCACAACTAAATTCCCATTTCAAAATGATCTCTTAGTCACAAATTCATTCCTAAGCATTTAGTGCCCAAAACTGGGTAGGAAAGAAGTGAAAAAGCTGGAGTAAAATAGACATTCTTGGAGAATGACTTTGTACACAGAATCTTACATATTTCTTGAAACGGAGTTGGTAGCTAAGAGTTTTAAAAGATCCTGAAATTGACCAGGTGCGGTGCATCATGTCTATAATCCCAGCACTTTGGGAGGTTGAGGCAGGTAGATCACTTGAGGCCAGGAGCTAGATACCAGCCTGGCTAACATGATGAAACCTTGTGTCTACTAAAAAATACAAAAATTAGCTGAGCGTGGTGGCACGCACCTTAATCCCAGCTACTGAGGAGGCTGAGGCATGCGAATCACTTGAGCGTGGGAAGCAGAAGTTGCAGTGAGCTGAGATCATGCCACTGCACTCCAGCCTGGGTGACAGAGTGAGACTCTGCCTCAAAAAGAAAAAAAGATCTTGAAATTATCACAATACAACTTTATGTAGGTACCTGATGCTAATGCCAGAAATTCTGAAGCTAACTTTGTTCTCTTAAGGTAGTCTCCCCTTAGTAAGTCTAGCTTACATGTTAGTTAAGGTCAAGGATTTATATGAGTAGCACAGATTTCAAATATTCTATCCCAATATCGTCATATTTTTTAGATAAGGTTCTAAATTTTTGTTTCAGAAATATGGAGTTATAACTATAACACAAATATGAGTTTAAGGATAGATTTTGGTGGAAAAGGAGGTTTAGGGATGGAAAGAACTGGAGGAATTATGCATCACAAATAGGAAAAAGAAATGGAAGCCAGTTTAACAGGTCTATCTGGTTCAGCAAATATTTATTAATCACCTTCAGTGGGCATAAGGCTGTTATCCTTGAGAGAAGGAAAATGCATACAGCGAGCCCACATTCACCCCTGATTTCTGCTTGGAAGGACTACTAAACTTCTCCCAAGGGAAGTGGCCTAAACAGTTATCATTCTTGTCAGGCAGAGGAGACTGAGATTGGGGTCTGTGCTGCTGATGCAGGTGGAATTTGTGGACAGGGTAACAGACAGAAGGGAGCTGGACAGGGAAGAAGCCCCAGAAATATGCATAGGATTTTCTCAAGTCTTTGCCAAATACTGAGCTGTATTTAAGCACAGTAGACTGCTGAAGACCTAGCAGAAAACAGCTTCATGAAGACTGAGAGGTGAATCCAGATTTTAGAGACTGCACAATGTTAGGAGGCATTGGAATTTCAACAGCCAAAATAAGAAAACTTCATGATCACCCCAGGTACTCAGATGAGTCTCAGAAAGGCCATGGTAGAACTAAGGATCATGCTCTAGAGTAAGGGCTATTCTAGAATTACCTAAGCAAAACCAATAATCTAATCTCATCAGGATCAAGGTAGTCTACCAAGAAGTGAATTGCCTACCCGGACACAAGTAAACAATCTTAATTGGAAAAAATATCCTGACTTTCAATGATGTTGCATTCACAATCTCCAACAAACGATGAAAAACAAATCACTAGACATGTAAAGAAGAAGAAAAATGTGATCCAAAATCAGGAGGAAAAATGGTAAATTGAAAATATATATATATATATATATATTTTTTTTTTTTTTTTTTTTTTTTTTTTTTTTTGT